>NW_027187378.1:26344270-26351869 GCF_028583685.1 Petaurus breviceps papuanus | reverse complement strand
AATACTGTCCACTGGTGAAGGACAGTGCTGTTGTTGCAGGGGTCTGGGAGCCTTTCTGTTGGTTCAGAAGCCCTGAAGAAGGATTTTCTTGTTGTATGTTTACAGAAATCCTGGGAGAGGGCTTTGCTAATGTGTTCAGGGGTTCTAGGACTGTTCTACAGACAGAGGATAAATTCATGAAGGGATTGGCAATGTATCTTATGGCCTTGCTAAGCCTTGTCTCCCCAGGAACTAAGATTGCTGAGAACTTGCCTCCTGTCAAGATGAAGAAAAGACCTCCATTTGGGTATTAAGTGCTGTGTTTAAACTTGATGTAACTCTGGGGTAGATTCAATTGTGATCCTGGGGTGGGGAATTTTTGACCTTATGTTTGGAAACTAATCTCCATTTGAGAAGAGGGGCTTTGTGGTGGACTTAATTAAGGTATAGCCTAGGGATGGAGAAGTATTTAGAACAGAGACTTTGTAATTGATTGAAAAGATTGGAAGGTCCTGGGGTGGGGTAGTACTTGGAGATTATTTAATCACGCTTAGTAAATGCTGTATTTGGAATGATGTCATGTTTTGATCTTCTCTGTTCTTGGTTGGTCACTGAATAAAATGGAGAGCACCTATGCTGGTATTCTGAACCTTGGGAAGTTGTCTTTCCTTGGGCATTATATTACACCTTACTAATACAGGTTGGCACACAGTAGGGGCTGATCTAAGGGAGGCAGCTCCCCAACCTTCCCAGATGCAGTAGAAAGCTGGCCTCAGGACTCCGGGGGTTCTAGGTCCGCCTCTAACACATCTAGCACAAGTCACAGCCCCTCGGTCCCCTGGACAACATGCTAAGAGCGTAAGCTGCAGAGAAGGCGCCTGCCCATGCAAGGTTTCTTTCAAAGCTCCTTCCCTGCAAAGACCTCATGAGGGAGGTGTTGCAATGATCATTCCCCCCATTCCACAGATGGAGTAACTTAACTTTGGTGCCTAAGTGCCTTGTCCCAGGCCACACAGCTAAGAAAAATCAGTCAGGGTTAGCAGCAGAGTCTCTCCTGCTTCATTGTTCCCCGTTCTTTTCACTTTCTCTGGCCTCAGTTTCTTTCTTGATCCATAAGATAACATTCTCCTTAACTCATCCAGCATTAGGAGCCTGCAGCTAACAATGGAAACGGCTTACATTTTTATGACACTTTTGTTACAAAGCACCACCATGTTTGATCGTCACATAGCTAAAAAGCATCCCATAAATGCAAGCCATCAGCAACATTATTTTTGCTAGCCAGCAAGGTCACCTTCTTGAGGACCTGCTCCAAAGGGCCAAACCTACTTGCTCACTTGTGATTTGGAAATCGACTATGCTCACCGTGCGGGCCTCTTGAGAAGACCCCCTACCGGGAGTTCAGCTCCAGGCTCATTAGCAGTTTATATGAGAACGCTCCAGCTCAAGCTAACAATGAGCTGTGGGTGTTTTCACCGGCTCCCCTGCAGTTCCTTCCTCAATTAGAAAAGGAACTCAGGCACTGAGGTAAGAGCAGCATCAAGCATACAAGCATCCATGCTGCAGTCCTCTCTCGGCCTGGCTCTTGGTCTTACATCCTCTTCCTGGATACAACATTTAACCACAGGTAAAAAGCCATCCAATGCATATGACCCCACTAGACACAAAAAGCTCTTTAGAGGAGTAGTTTTCCCAGGAGGTTCTGGGATCATTGATGGACACAGTTTCCAGGAAACGTCAAGCTATTTAGTTTAACAATGGCTTATAAAATTCTTAGTTGATTTAAGAAACCCAGAGAATGACAGGCAAGATGCTGTGGGTCCATCATGCCCCTATTCCCTCATCTACCAAGCTCACTCTTTGCTCAATCAATCCTGTCTTTCTTAGGCTTCCTGCCTGAGGTCATATCCTGAAGGGGGAGGGGCCCTTTTAGGCCATTAATTCCTAAGGTTTTCATGAAGGTAGCTATTGTAACAACAGTGCCATAGGGTAGCACTGGCCCCATAGCTCTGGTGGGAGTTAAGAAGGAAGATGGACTACCCTCTGATGGAAGGGTATGGAAAAGCAGCAGCAGAAGGAAGGCAGCCCAGCTGTGAAACACACGATTTTAGCAATATAATTTTATCACTCTGAGACAAAGCAAGCTGTGAAAAGAGAAACTAAGCTAAGAACTAGCTGTCCCTGGCCCTGGAACAGAGGGGAAAGGCCCGAGTCCTAGTTCCAGAGCAATCATTTACTAGGAACACATTGTGAGGCAACTTGCTAAGGCTACCCCCTACAGAGGCAGCGCATCTCTGTACTGGGGGAGGGAGCTCCTTGGCAGGAGCTCCTTCTATAGGTGAAGTCACAGACACAAACCTTAGGCAAGTTACTTCATTTTCCTCATATTTAGAACGGACCTAAGAACATCTGCCCCTGTCTACCGGGAAGCAGTCCCATAAGCACTAAGTACATGTGAACTCACAACATCATCATGAAGATAAAACAGGTAATACGTGTAAAAGCACTTTATAAACTGCAAGGAAACATTATTACACCTTCCCAATAACAACAACCATTCACATTTATGTATCTGCATTTTAAAGCTTACAACGTACATTCCTCAACAACACCTATCCCCACTACAGAGAAAGAGAGGTCTGATGATTGATTTGTGGTCACAGAGTGAGTCAATGTCCAAACTGGCTTTCAAGGGTATGTGCTTGCTTTTCAAGACAACTCTTAAATAGGTTTTGATTCTATGATGTGGTATACGTATTTAAAAAGGAGTTAATGGAAATTAATATCCCACAACATGAAGGAATTATTCAGGAACCTATAAATGGAAAGAATATCATACTTTGTTAAAGTGGAAAGACTGTCTAAAAGTGTTAAAAGACCTGAGTTCTTGTCACGGCTCTACCACTAACCAGCTGTGTGACCATGGGCAAAATTAGTTCACCTCCATGGGTCTCCATTTCTTCATCTGTAAAATGAAAGAGTTGGAACTGAAGACCTCTAAGGTCCTTTCCAGCTATAAATCCATGAGCCTATGAAAGTGGGGAGCGGAAACAGACTAAATGAATTCTAAGGTTATTCTAAGTTCTAAAGATTCAGTGATTTGGGGGGGCTCTTGGTTTGAAAAAGGTACTGATTTTAGATGCCCCCCCACACTGACCTGAAAGAACTGAAAAAGACTCTAGAAACAAATCCTGTTGTTTTTTTTTTTCATAAGAAGCATCTCCGCCGATGGCACATACAATGGCATCCTGAGTTCTCAAAGGCTCTGATAGCTGAGCATAATCTCAATCAAGTGAGAAAGGCTTCAAGCATGGACTCAGCAATGGATGGCATCTTTAGAGGACTGGCCTCCCTAAATCCAGAGGGAATCTGCACCATGATGGTTGCACAAGGATGCATTTTTCAGTCACAACAACTCAAAAGAGTGTCAACTAGCTCACAGTAAGGTTGTGATGTACAGCAGGGAGGGTGCCCACACCAGAGGAGTGGTGGATCCTTGAAAGGACTCAAGAATCACATAAGTGACTTCTGAATGAATTAGATTTTTCAACAGAGAGAGAGAGGCTGACATATGAAGTTAAGGAAAAGAGAAAGGAATAAACATTTCCATGTGGAATGGAAAGGAATAAGTTAACGAAAAGAGAAAGGAATAAACATTACTATGTGGCAGGTACTGTGCTTTACAAACATTATCTCATATGATCCTCACAACAACCCTGGAATGTAAATGCTGTTATGATCTGATGGGGTTAAGTGACTTGCCCAGAGTCACATAGTAAATGTCTGAGGCTGGATCTGAACTCAGGTCTTCCTAACTCCAGGCCCAGTGCTCTTGTCTGCTGCATCATCAAGCTGCACCTAGCTATGTTTAAATAATAAAGTACTATGATCATCTGTGTCCTATTTGATGGAACAATCTCTGCCCAAGCAAATACAAAACAGCAGAAAAGTTAAAGACACAGCACATCTACTATCACATGTCTCCCAAGAGGGCTGTGAATCGTCCCAGAGGGTAGTAGGGGGGTAGAAGTAGATGAAGTCCTAGATTTGGAGTCAGGCAAGACCTGGAACCAAATCCCAGCTTGGACTGTTTCCACCTCTTTCTCCATGTCTACAACAGGACAAACCCACCCCCCAGGGGCTCTTGGGAGGCAAACTTGAGCACACTTTACACACACCAGCTAACATTCCACCACACCTGCCACAGACACACAGTGGATGCGGGTGACAAACAGGCATGGACAGATCAGACAAATCTTGGGATTTGTCACACTGATTTTCCAGTCTATTATTCAGCAGTGGTAGCAGCTGGATAAAGCTCCCTCACGAGGTTATGTTTACTGTCCACAGTGATGCTTCTTTAGTAGCCTTTCTTCTTTTTCCCTTTCTGATTTCTCAACTGTCATGCAATCATGAAAAGAAGATGAATTATCTTATTTAACTAAGCTGTTTTCATCTGAAATACTTACATTTCTTTGAATATTTTAGTTTTTACATGGACTAATGCTAATGATGAAAATTAATCAAATTTGCTTGATTCTTATACTCAAATGACCAGCTGAAATAGGAATTATTCTTTTTTTGAACAAAGCAAGAAAAAAATCCATATGATATCTATCAATATTTTGGGCCAACCCCTGAGCCAAGGTATTATGTTACTGAAGAGCAGGGTGAACCATTATCTTTTAACCTATTAACAAAATGTTTCTAGAGTGTGTGTACATCGTGGCCAAAGCCCAGGATTTGGTGATCTAGGGAAAAAATAAAGGAAGAACTGGAAAGGGCAGCATTATGCACCAACCATTTTGTTATCTTCCCAGTATAGGTCTTTGGCTCTAAACAAAGTAATAGGCTACCTTATCCCCTTGCTCACCTCAGGTCTACCAATGCCCAATGCACTTTGAAATGTTCACTTTTCAAGGGAAAGATTCTGGTAACATAGCAGGAAACTAAATGTCAATGACAACAGTGTGGGGCCATAAGCCAAGAACCAGTTCATGCATTCAGTCATGACATATGTATGTATATCCATTTACATTATAGCTAAATATGGAACAGTTCTAATTGTGTACAAGGTGCACAGACCTGAGTCTATGTACCAACGCAAGGCTGCAAAAACAGAAATCAAAGTCTAAATTTGACAAAGCAAGAACAAAGGTTAGGGGTTCAAGCCATGGTGAGAACATTGATGTCCACAGAAGGAAGGGGAGTCCCAGGGCACCCACGTCGAGGGGCTGCTGAGGCTTAGAGAAGGATGCAGCTCTGAGTGACCAACTGCACTGAGCCCAATCACTTCTTGCCCAGTGTGACCCAGGCAGAGAACTTAACTTCTACTTGCCCAGAAATTCTGTTCTACCACTGAAGTTACACCAGTGCTAACGAACACAACAGGGAGGGAATAACTAGATGAATTTTAAATCAGCGCTCTTTATAGTTAAGTGGAAAACAATTTGTTAGCTTAGCATCAGTCTTAAGATTCAATTACATGTGTGTGTATTTATTTGTTTGCTTATATAAGAGAATACTGACTTAGCTTGGGTTGCTTTTCGTGGAGATGTAAGCTACAGATTCACACATTGTCACATTTACTTAGGGGCACTAATAAACTGAACTAGGACAGAACTTACAATAGCTGGTATTTATATAGCACTTAAAGGTTTGCCAAGCAAAAAAAAAAGAAGAAATTGCCCCACTCTCCCAATTTCTTTGTTTTTTGGCTTTTGGTTTTGTTTTTTTGCTTTTTGGAGGGGGAGGGTAGGGCAATTGGGGTTAAGTGACTTGCCCAAGGTCACACAGCTAGTAAGTGTTAGGTGTCTGAGGTCGGATTTGAACTCAGGTCCTCCTGACTCCAGGGCTGGTGTTCTATTCACTGTGCCACCTAGCCATCCCTCCCAATTTCTTTCGATACCTCTACTCACTGCTCCCCATCTGAAATCTCCCTCCCTCAGAGCCTGGGTTTTATAGGACTGATTAAATACCTGGGTTACCCCATTCTAGGGCAGCTCATTTTTGGGGATCACAAGTTATATTTTCCCCCAGGACTAAAGCCATACCAAGTTATAAGGCTTCTTTAAAAACCTATGCCCGTGCACTTTGTGTTGGTAGCATGACATCTTTACCCCCTTTAGCAATGTTTTATTACTAGAATGGAAGATGGTATAAAAGAGTGGGAAACAATGCAGGTGACTGGCTCCTGATGCCAGGACTGACAGAGTGAATGTGGAAGAGCCCACTGTAGTCTTGCGCAAAATCTATCCCCTCCCCTTCCTGCCTTTGTCCTCCAAAAACCTCTAACAATTAGCAGACAACCAAGAGGGAGAGCTGAAGCGTTGACAACCACCACAGCCCACTAAGGGTGAAGAGGCAGCAAAGAGAGGAGCCACCAGGGGAATAGAGAGAACACTGGGCAGGGTTGGGCTTAAATGCCCCCCCACCCCTGACACAGACTAGCTCTGTCACTTACCTCTCAGAGCCTCAGATCTCCAACCTATAAAAAGGGAATGATAGCTGGACTGCTTGCCATAAGGGGTCATTGTGAGGATCCAATTCAAAAACACATGTAGCGTGGCGCAAATTTTATAAGTATCGCCACAAACATCAAATGTTATTGTGTAGGTGGGAAAAAATCACATAGTTCTCAAAAGTGGTGAGGAAATAAAGGAAACAGAGGAATATGACAGAAGAGCAACAAGATATACAAGGAGATAGTCTTTCAAGGGAGTGCTTCAAGTTGTCTCTCTCTGTGAAGTCAAGAAGAGGCAGATATTCCCACCTTGGAGAGGAAGATCAATGAAAACAACTTACCTGCCCATTCACACACAGCCCTGGCTTATTCTCTCTTTATTCAATATAGAATTAAAAGCCAGTATTCTTCAGAACTAGTCAAATAGAAAAGGCAACCAAATGGGAGTGAGTGGGTTTTTGCAAGATTGGACTAAATGATAAGGCTAAACTCTTTCAGTAACAGAACAAGTTTTCTGACTTCCAAGACTGTGGTAAGTGGAATTTATTGAGGACTACCCATATGTCTGTCCTCTCGTTCTCCTTCAGAATTCCTCACCTTGATGGGAGGTTTCCGGGTGATATGAGAGACGAGGAAGTTCATGGCAATATCCTCACAGTTGATGTATTCATCCACCATGTCCCGGATGGCCTGAGGCATCACATAGGAGTACAGGTAGGCATAATACTTTTGGGAACAAAACAAAGACCCCATTAGAAGCTATCGAACATTTTAGGTTAGCACATTATTTTTATGTACAACAAAAACCGACAAGGTTCTTCAAAAAGCTTACTATCTATGTAGGGAAAGTGTATGCCAGAAAAATTAAAGAACAAGTATTAAATAATAGTTTAAAAATCAGTCACACACATTTCCTTCAACTGCTCTCATGACATGGTTTATAGACCCCTTTACCAACCTTATCACCCTCCTCTAGATATATTTCATTTCTGTTGATTTCACTAATAAAATGTTATTTGGAACCTAACATGATGCTCTAAGCCTAGTATTCTAAGTAGTGTGTGTATGTGTGTGTGTGTGTGTGTGTGTGTGTGTGAGAGAGAGAGAGAGAGAGAGAGAGAGAGAGAGAGAGAGAGAGAGAGAGAGAGAGAGAGAGA
>NW_027187378.1:26321287-26344260 GCF_028583685.1 Petaurus breviceps papuanus | reverse complement strand
AGAGAGAGAGAGAGAGAGAGAGAGAGAGAGAGAGAGAGAGAGAGAGATAGGCCTCCCCTCCCCTTTGGCAATCTGGTGAAGTCTAAGGACTCTTTTTCAAAATGTTTTTTTAGATACATAAAGCAAAATACATGACACTTATAAAGAAAAATTATTCTGTTGAAAAATAGGCATCTAAGATAAGTTTATAGACCCCAGGTGTGTGTGTGTGTATATATATGTACATACATATATCCCCTGCTCTTACATCTGATCAAAACAAAAGGTTGGTGAGACTACTGACTCCCTTTGATTTTCACATTATGCTTTGATGCAATTTAATTCAACAAACATTTAATAAGTACCTACTGTTGGCCAAGCACCACATAGGAAGAAAGGGGTGGGAAATTGTGATTAAAAAGTTTAGACGGAGATTACTGAGACTGCAATATAGGGCATGAAGATTGCATTAATTTTCTTTCACAATCCTATCCTTTTTGTAATCAACGAGCACTCCCAGGTTACTATAATAGTAGTTAATCAGATCTTCCCATACAGCTCTTGTGCAGCTGACTCTGAAGTGCAAGGTCTCTAAACAAGTCAATGGTGGAACTAAAGAAAGAATCTAAGAACTTGGTTTTCCTGTGTCTTCTACCCAACAACAGCTTGCTTAAGTACTTTTCTCTATGCTACAACTGGCATTTTGGATTCTTAGAATCAACACCCTGGGTCAGATCTATCATCCATTTAGGCTATCTGTCTCTACCAGTAACTGGAATATAGTATGTAGAAGTATGGTCACCTTTCCCAATTCCAAGTTCAAAAAAGTAGGAATGAATCCCAAAACATGACATATCACCTATGAGCTAATTAGAAACTTGGCATCTGTGAAGTTATCAAAACTTTTCTGGAACTAATTTTCAGTCTATACCATATCACCGTCAGATAAAAAGTTCTGAAAGTAACAACTTGCTGCCAGAAGGCAGTAAATTCCACTAGCTTTGAAAGAGTGGAATTAGGTGGCCAACTCTGTGATCACTTCTTCTGGACTCAGATCAAATCTCCTCTTGGCCTTCATCTTTAAAAGTCCTCAACTTTATCTCATAATGTGTGCTCCATCATTTTGTCTAGTATTTTCTCGCTCATCTCCAGATTCAGTGAATCCTGCTTGAGCTATGGGGTACAGTTTTTGTAGTAATGTAGGATAACAGTTGATGTTTGGTTTCTCATCCCTTTCTGATGAGGCCTTTTGGGCCTCAGCAGCACACACTTGGCAAATTTCATCAGAGAATAGTCAATAATGACTCCAAGCACTTTTTTCTGAGTCACCACTGTTAGCTTGGAGTGCCTCATCCTATAAATATAATTCATGGTTTTTACATGCATATCACTTGCCTGAAATGAAGCTTATATGTCACTTCTCCACCCACTTTGAAAGTCTCATGAGATCTTCCTACATTTGACCTTCATCAGCTTAGCATTTTCCAATGCCCCAGAAGGGCTTCATGTAGAGTTTGCCAAAACATGAAGATGGTACTGTCCATTTTCTCTTTCACATCATTTATAAAATATTGAACAAAATTGTCCCCAACAATATGGAATTATACTTAGAAGATGATTAAAATGTTCATATCCTTTGACCTAGAGATCCTATAGCTACACATATATTCCAAGGAGATCAAATATAGAAAGAAAAACCTCACATAAACCAAAATAGTAGCAGTAAAGAACTAGAAACAAAGTAGATGTCTATGACCTGCAAAATGACTAAATAAATGATTGCACATGGAAGTAATGGAATATTGCCATGCTACAAGAAACAACGAACACTTAATTTGCTTACTCAGTACCATACCAATCAAACCACCAAGGAAGCACTTTATAGACCTAGAAAAAATAATAAAATTCATCTGGAAGAACAAAAAGTCAAGACTATCAACAGAATCAATGAAAAAATGTGAAAAGGGCCTAGCAGAATCAGATCTGAAACTACACTACAAAGCAAAAATCATTAAATCAGTCTGGTACTTGCTAAGAAATAGAGTGGTTGATCAATGAAGCAGATTAGGTATACAGAAACAAATGAGTACAATTACCTAGTGTTTGATAAATACAAGGATCCCAGCTTTTGGGGCAAGAACTCACTATTTTGCAAAAACTGCTGGGAAAAGTGTAAAGCAGTGTGGCAGAAACTAGGCACAGTCCAATATCTCATACTGTTTAACAAGATAAATTTAAAATGGGTACATGATTTAGACATAAAGCGGGATGTCATAAACAAATTAGGGGAACATGGGAAAAAATTACCTCTCAGATCTATGGATAATATGACATGATCAAACAAGAGATAGAGAGGTTCACAGATAATTTTTATTACATTAAAAGAACTCTGAAAGTTCTACCTCACCCGCATCGGACTGGCTGACCTGACAGAAAAGGAAAATAACAAATGCTGGAAGGAATGTGGGAAAATAGGCATGCTAATGCACTGTTGGCAGGGCTGTGAATTGTTCCTACCATTCTGGAGAAAAATTTGGAAATATGCACAAAGTGCTATAAAGCTGTGTACCCTTTGGCCTAGCAAAACCACTATTAGGTGTGTACCCCAAAGAGATCAAAGAAGGAAATAAAACCTATACATGAAAAAATATTTATAGCAGCTCTTTTTGTAATAGTACAGGACTGAAAACTAAGGGGATGCCCATCATTTGGGAAATGGCTAAACAAGTTGTGGTATGTGAATGTGATAAAATACTGTTGTATTATAAGAAATGACAAAGGAGATGGCTTCAGAAAAATCTAGAAAGATTTATATGAAATAATGCAAAGTGAAATGAGCTGAACTAGGAGAATACTGTAAAAAGGAACAGCAATAGAGCAATGAAAATCAACTGTCAGGGACTTAGCTATTCTAATCAATACAATAATCCACAACAATTCCAAAGGACACATGATGAAAAATGCTATCCACCACTAGAGGAAGTGGACTCTGAATACAGATTGAAGCAATTTTTTCACTTTAGTTTTCTTGCTCTCCTGGATATGGTTAATGTGGAAATATATTTAGCATGACTTCATATGTATATGGGTATCGTATTTCTTGTCTTCTCAATGGATGAGGGAGGGAGTAAAGGGAGGGGAAGAAATTTGGAACAGAAAATAAATTTATTTTAAAAAAGAAACACTTTACATAAAGAATACAGAAAAGCATGGAAAGACTTATGTGAACTGATGCACAACAAAGTAAGCAGAATCAAGAAAACAATATACACAGTGGCAACAACGTATATGGAAAGAACAACATCCACAAAAAAATAAAAACTAAATACTGTGTAATTATAATGACCAAGTTTGAAGAGGGGATGTAAGAACATACCTCCCTTCTTTGCAGATTTCTAAATTATCATGGACATGGAATACTATATATTGTAGAACTTCATAGATATGTTGATCTGCTTTTCTTTTCTATATTTTTATTCTTTTTTATAAGAAAAGGCTTTTGGGGAGGGGGAGGAGAAGATATATATTTGGAAATAAGGTGATAGTAAAAAAAAAAAGGAAATAATTAATTCATTTCAGAAAAAATGAATACTGTGTAATTATAATGATCAATCTTGGCCCCAAAGAGAAAAAATAAAACTCCCTCCCCTTTTTTTTCTCACAAGAGTGGGGAACTAGGGTAACAATGTATACACTGTGAGACCTAGTTAATGTGCTGGTTAGTTTTGCATGACTATTTTTTTCTTTGTTTTCCTTTTATTTTTTGTTTTAAAATATGGTTCTCTAGGGAAGGAAAAAATATATTTAGAGATAAAAGCAAAGTAAAAACAAAATGTATCAATAAAAAAATTTTAAGTGGATTTCAATAGCAGTGCCTACTAGACACTTCTTCATCTATACATGTGCCTATTTATCCTACCCTTTTACTTTTTTACCTATAAGTCAATATTCTGACAAAGTAATTCCATGTTATCTTTTTAAAAATAACCTCTGGCGTGGGGCGGCCAGGTAGCACAGCAAGTAAGAGCACCGGCTCCAGTGTTGAGAAGACCTGGAGATCGAATCCCGGACTCAGACACTTAGCACCCACCCAGAAACACCTGGCCGTGTAACCTTGAGCAAGTTACTTAACCCCAATTGCTTAGGTGCGGCCAGGTGGCTCAGCGAGTAAGAGTACCGGTTCCAGTGTTGGGACGACCTGGAGATCGAATCCCGGGCTCAGACACTCAGCACCACACCCAGAAATAACTGGCCGTGTAACCTTGAGCAAGTTACTTAACCCCGATTGCTTAAAAAAAAAAAAAATAACCTCTGGCGTGCAACTTTGTCAAAGATTTTTAAAAGCCTAATTAAATTATATCTGCTGGCTCCTCCTTGATCACATTTCTTTGTACACCACAAAAACAAACAAAAACCACTTTAATTTTATACACGATTTTTCCTTTTTGCTTTTTTTTTTTTTGGAGGGGGGAAGGTAGGGCAATTGGGGTTAAGTGACTTGCCCAAGGTCACATTGCTAGTTTTGTGTTGCATCTGAGGCCGGATTAGAACTTAGGTCCTCCTGACTCTGGGGCCGGTGCTCTATTCATTGTGCCCCTATTCACTAGCTGCCCCTATTCACTAGCTGCCCCTAGACATGATTTTTCCTAAGGCTTTGTGTTCAATGATCCTATCATTTATAATGGATTCTACCAGCTTGCCTCCTACAGAAGCAAACCTCCCTCACTCTAAGGTTTTCCGGGATCCCTCTGGAACCTTCCTTGTATATGGGATTTTACTAGTAATCATCTGTAGAATAAATAGATAGTTTAAACTCCTGGGTATATTCTACGTGTTCCTAACAATTTACCTACTTTTAGCCCCAATGACAAAGTTTAGAATTAGGTCTATAAGAGTGCTGGCCCCAGAGTCAGGAGACCAGGGATCGGTTCCGGACTCAGATACTTAACACCCATACAAAAATAACTGGCCGTGTAACCTTGAGCAAGTTACTTAACCCCAATTGCTTTAAAAAAAAGAATTAGGTCTAAATCAACTTTCTCCTCATCTTGTACTTCCACAATCTGTCTGCTTCAAAAAAAAATGACTTGGGAATTTTCCCGTTGCTTTCCTTTGTAAAGTTTAAGCAACAAATTTCATTACATTTCTTAGACAAAACAGCTTGTCTTTTAGAATCTCCCTTTTCTTTTTTTCAGTGTCTCTGCCCTCCTAGGCACTGCTAGAGCTCAGCAATGTATCAATTAATCCTGTATTAACATGTCATTACACAATGGCTTCCAGTGTTAAAACTTCCCATGTATATTTTCACTTTAACAAGGGAAAGAAAGAAATCTTCAGCATCCAAAGGAGTTGATTTCTAAGATGGAATAACTATAGCATGCAATAAGAAAGACATTTTTGAATAGGGGCCCTTTCTAGGAGCCCCTCAAATCATATCATACAGACAACTATCACTCCCTAATAATGTAATTCCTATTTTCTGCTCTCAATTCTTTTGATTTCTAGATAGAACTTTTACATGTGATCACTCTGATTGAAATAGACAAAGTTCATTTCTAAGATGGGGGCATGAAGAGAATTGGTTCAGTAAAAATATTCAACCCTGCATAGTGCTCACAGTTGGTTCCCCCTTCATCAATATACTTTTCCTTACCTTGTGAAAGAAGGCAGCACCTGTCAGCACCATGGATAGCTCACAGGAGTAGTTGGAGTTATAGAGCCAGGACTGATGTGGAATGTCCCAAGCATGGTATCTCCCAGGGAAACCCACAATACGATCTCGAGCTTCTCTCCATACCCTATTTTAAAAAGAAAAAGGTCCATACACACCAAAGTTAAGTGCCTTGAAAAGTCCATGAAATATTTTAACTTTATTGCTTGTCTAACAGACACACTATGTATTTCACCCAATCTATGTTCTAAGTCTTGTATTCCTACCACCTTCCTTCTTAGTTTGCTGCATTTATCCTGGTCTCTGACATCTCTGTCAAATTCAGAATGTGATCTCAAGGGAACAGAATGAAATCTAATTGGAATAGAGAGGCCACATAGTACAGTAGAGAAAGAACATTGGCTCTAAAGTCAAGTTAGCTTGTGTTCAAATTCTTCTTCTGACACTTTGTGTGTGACCCTGGACTTCGGTTTCCTCATCTATAAAATGAGGGGATTGGACTGGTTGACCTCTGTGGTTCTTTTCAGCTGTAGAGCTATGAGTATTCTATAAG
Source organism: Petaurus breviceps papuanus (assembly GCF_028583685.1). Taxonomy (NCBI): domain Eukaryota; kingdom Metazoa; phylum Chordata; class Mammalia; order Diprotodontia; family Petauridae; genus Petaurus; species Petaurus breviceps. Next base: position 26,338,057 of record NW_027187378.1, on the reverse strand, counting down.
CATATTCCCTGAGGATGTTCATTACATGCAAGGAAAAAAATTAAGAGCTTTTTTTGGGGGGTCTCCCTGAGAAGCTGCTATGCCAAATGAGTCAGAGGCTGGACAGACCTACTTTTGGGAATGTGAATAGAAGCAGGACTCCCACTTTTCAGGGGTGTATTTGTTGTGGCAGCAAGGCAAAGTACTGTGTAAAGTCATTGGAGAATATTTGCCCAGACTCTAAGTCACATAGGAAGGCTTCCTGGACCATATAGTCACAGTGCTATGGGAAGAGTCATTTTTTTTCCCTTCAGCATGAGAAACCATACCCTATGTTATAATTCATTAGGCAAAAAGTCATTACTGTACAAATGATAAATTGAAGAATTAACTCTCTGTTACCCTTCAGGGACATTTTAAAATATTGGACTAGTTTTGAGGCAAGGTAGATCAAGGAAAGTTTGTTTTCCAGTATCAATTCCATGACAGTAAAATTCTGTATAGAGTTTCCTAAGAAGACCTGAATGACCTCTCTTCTCCATTGGAAAATGTTAATTATTAAGTTGATCAGACTGGCCTTGCTGACCAGAAACATAAAGGTCATTTTTTTTCCTGTCAAGATTTGGCCAGTTAGGTTCAGGGCTACACTAATCACATACAGACCCTAATGTTAAAAGACGGTCAACAGTAAAGGTTTCAACAATAACTTTATTAAGGAGGCACACCCCATGCTTCCTAGGTTGGATTCCTGCAGATTTGGGGGGACGTCTAGTAGTATAACTGAAAATAAAACATATTCAATGAGGCTTTTCACCTCTTTAAAACACAAACAATAAGGAACCTATATCTGGAACTCTTACAGGGGACATCCCAAGAGCATATTCACTGCCTGCTTTTGGAGGGAAAGAATGACAATTCAGGGAGGTATATCAGTTTGAGTCATGGGCAGGTGGAATGGGCTCTTCCATTCCAGTCTGACTTCCAGGTCCATAGGATGTCAATAGAACTGGAACCAGGGAAAGAAATTTTGAGATCTACCTACCAGCCCACAAGCCCACATTATCCCTCAAGTTCACCCTATTCATAGACTTCCATATTTGCATCTTTTACAAAAGGTAATTCTTGTGGGCTTGGCTACACATATTGAATTGTTAAGAAGCTGAGTTCAAGGACAGCCCAAAGGGTTCTCTTGCCAGAAGAAAGCTCTTGGTGCACGCCAAACATACAGTTGAAGCCTTTAATTTTTTTTTTTTTTTAAGCAATCAGGGTGAAGTAACTTGCTCAAGGTTACATGGCCAGTTATTTCTGGGTGTGGTGCTGAGTGTCTGAGCCCGGGATTCGATCTCCAGGTCGTCCCAACACTGGAGCCGGTGCTCTTACTCGCTGAGCCACCTGGCCGCCCCTCAGACATACAGTTGAAATGTGCCAACTGCTTCTCTCTTCCCTTCCACTGGTTGCTTCAGATACGAGCATTACAGGACACAGGTTTTTCAGGAGAGAACATAGTTAATTGGAAAGCCAATTGGAATTTTAAAGAGAAAGGGTGGTAAAGGTCAGGAAAAAATTAATATGGCCTGTAATGGAAATGCAAATTTAAAGATCTTCCCTGCCCCTAGGCTAAAGTACACCTGGAGCTTGGGGTGGGAGGCTTGTTTTTCAAGAGATACTTTTTGATTGGCCAGTGGGTCAATAAGGTTGTTACATTCTCTGAGCCAGGAGAAGGCTATATAAGGCCCTGATGTGTAGCTTTGTTTTGGGGCTCACTTTGAGAAGTGTTCTGTGATTTGAGCAGATGAAACTCTGGGAAGCTGTTGTTGAGAGTCCCCCAGCTTTGAAAAACCCAGATGTTGATTTGGTTTGGATGTAATGGTTGGACAGTTTGGAAACTGTCTACTTGATCTGTTTCTCTGTCTTGATAACTCTGTGTATATTCTGAAGTTCGGGGTGCTGACCTTTTTCCCCTGAACGAGGTAAACGATACATATTTGACTGATTAAAGGAAGCTTGTTAACCCATTTTGAGTTGCTTTCCTTTATCAAAGCAGATCTAAGAACCTGTGTTGGCAGCAACCCTAGGGACCCTGGGGTCCTTGCTGATACATGGCCACAGTCAAATTCAACTCCAATGCTGAGCCATAACTGTAACCAGACATAATTATGTGGTATATAGTCAGGTATCTACCTCACAACCTGGAGATGTGTTCCTAAACATCTCAATTCCTACATTTGACCACAAAGGTCACACACGGAAACTTTGTCTCCAATGTCAAGTCAGAAGTTTTTTTTTTAAAAGCACTATCAATCTTTCTAAAGATGGCAAAGACAAATTGTTTATCACGCCTAAATCGTTTATTCTTTTGGTTGGAGGAAGGGATAGAAACTCTCTAGGACGCCATGCTTCTCTTCCCTTAGGATTTAGTTTTGCTGTCTTCAGTCCTGCTATAGGGTCTATACTACATCTGAGGGTCATCATTCAAAGATACCATCTCCAAAGACAGAGGACCACTATACTGAAAAAACAACAGGCCTTCATTTTCCCATACTGCATATACATGGAAGGACACTGCCCAAGCAAAGCAGGCTGGTTTCTGTCTTGGTATGGGATGGACATTTCACAATATGGGAAGATTTATAAAATGACTGGTGAAAAAACGAACATCTGCTTCGATAAGATACTAAGAGGTAGCTAAGGGAAAAGTATAAGGCCAATATCTAAATTGAAAAAAACTTGATTTATCAATGAAATTCTTGGGGCACCTTTCCCCTTTAAGGATATCTATGGGCCAACATTTTATTCTAACTCTCTATTTCCCCAGAGCCTTACAGAAAAGGCTAAACAAATGTTTGATAAATGAGCAAATGAATAGGTGATATAAACTGAAAAGGATTTGGAAAGTAGGAGGCTTAGGAGCTAGGAGATCCCTCTAAGGAAAAAGCTCTGCAGAACAAAGAGCTGATTCTCTTGAGGTCTATCTGTAAGTGGGGATGTGCTTCTGAGTTGAGTGCCCAGGCTCTGGGACCTCATTTTAACCTCTGATATCTGTTCCACACTCCTGTATGCCCTAAGTCTTTCAGGGAGGGACCCGGAATCTTTTTCATATGCTCCTTGTTGCTCAAATGCCAACCAGTCCCTCACCGAAAGCCAAACATGATCTCATCATGGCGGAGGTGAGCATCATCATCAATGGACAGGATGGCCTCAGTCTCAATTTCATTCCAGGGTAAGAAGCGATTGTTCAAGCTGTTCTTCTCAGTGCGGACCACCTAAAAGGAAAAAGGAACAAGAAGCAATGTGATAAATGTTGTCTGTGTAGCATATGGAACCAAGAAAAGCTCATGCCAGGGGAAAACATAACTGAAGAACTAAATTTACTGCCATCTACACACACTAATACACAAGTCTTAGGAAGAAAATTGCTTTTTATAATTCAACAGTTTTGTAGAGTTTGATCTTTATGGCTACAATCTCATTTTTTTATTTGCTAATCTGTTTTGTGAAGCAAGCCAAGGCTTGCTTACATAGCAGAAAAACAAAATCCAAAATCATTTATGATGAAAGTAACAGAGTTCAGATTAGGAATTCTAGTTCTTGAATAACCAGTCACAATTGCTATCCAACTTAATTCGACAATCCCTAATATTATTTTATCCTAAAACTAATCTCTAGGATATTATTAAATAATTTCTATCCACAAATTAACTCTACATATCCAGTGTCAAATTTAATATTCAGATTTTTCTTAACTTATGATGTTTTATATCCAATTTTGAAAGGTATTTCAGCATTGTTTATAGGAACAGAATCCTCCTAGTTACAAAAACTGATAGAGACCACTTAGTTACCTAGGATAATATACTCACTGTATATATCAGGCACCTAATAGGGAGTAAACAAATAGCTTTAATCAACTTTCCAAGAATTTCTATAGTAGTATAGTATGAGGATAATAGTATAGAGTTAAATTCTATAGATGAAAAAAGTGTCAATAATTTGATGAAGCTTACAGTGAGGTTTATAATCCTGAAACAGCCTCTAACTAAACCACAATAAATAGATCATGTTTATATAAAATTTCATGAGTGTGGTGTGAATAAGTTTCTTTCAATTTAGAAACTGGCCTTCTACTTTTCCCTTTATATAAAATCCCATGAAAACACATACAAAGTGTTTTCCTTGGAATACCCTTTGAGATGTGCAGAACAAATATAATCCTCATATTGCAGACAAGAAGGCTATAGCTTAGAGACTTATTCACACCACAGCAGGGTTAGCAAGTGTTGAAGCTGGACACCAACCTAAACCTTCTTTGTCCAAAACACTCTTATCACTACTGTATCTTAAGTCAAGCAGCATAACCAATCCCTTCACTAGCTCAATCATCTAGATTGCACCATTTGGTTTTTATCTCTAACTACTTTATAGACTTTGGTTACTACATGCCTATTCTACTTTTCCAAATGAGGCACTGCCCACTATCCTTGTTAGGATAGGTGGCTCTGAATCTCATCTAGGTTCATTACAACCCAAAAAATCACATAATCAAGAGCCCACCCATTTACTTCGTCAGTTTCTTCTCATTAGGTTTCTTCCATCGCCATCTCAAGCATACACAAGGAACTTCTTTTCAATGACTGTTGTTCCTCAGCAAAACTAACTCAGCTTCTTAGATATTCGGAAAATCCCACTCCAAGAACTAGGGCCCAAATGTCCCCCAGAATGCCTTGATTTCTCCCCATTAAATGTTACATTTTAGTTTGATAGACAAGATAAACTAATCAGAAGACAGTTTATTGGTTATATGGATTCAGTTGTATTCTAGACCCTGTTAGTTCCTCTATTACATTTATTGCATACCCAAAGTCTACTATAATACAATCAATACATTAAGGTAGTAGTCCTATCCTGTACCTCCTGATAATATTCTGCTGCAGTTCAGTTCTGAGATAATTCTGAGCAGTTATGTAGCTCATTTTATCTTCTCAGAACTTTATAATGAACCAATTAATCCAATTAGTTAGAAATCACATTATTCTGAAAACATATAAACAAAAAGTTTTTTAAGTTAAATGGTGCCATTTTATAGTCACTACAATAACTTTACTAAATAACCAACTGGTTGTGCTGGATTGGTCAGGTTTACTAGGTATTTAAAACAGTAAGTGTTCTCTCCAGAGCTGTCTAATCCTCCCTTCCTCTGCCCCCCAAAATGAGTTGTCATTATAAAGCTTTTCCTACAATTGTTAAACATCTGATTCTACACATACTCCTGAATTAGACAAAAATAAAACTGAAGAAAATTAAAATATGGTTGACTATTAATTATTCACATGTGGATCATCCATTACATATGGTCTAACCTTGTGAAATATCTATAACAAATTTAATATTCTAAGCTGGCTTCTCTATCACCTGCACACATTCTGGGCTACCTATCCTGCTCAATAGTCTGCTAAAAGAGGAATAGAAAAGATTAGCCCACAGAAGGCAAGGATACAAAACAAAGGGTCTGTTCTTGCTCAGGAAGTGTGCCAAGAACTAGCTTGGCACCAGCAGAAAATCCCTCCCTTCTAACAAATTACCCAAACACATATGGATGAGGTCAAGATCCAAAAGTGGCCTTTCTCTGATAACATATTTTTCAACAATGAGATCTGAAGGACAGCCGGATTACTACTGAAAGGTGTGGTACTGACTGCTTAGACTGTTCACTGTATGATATATTCCAAACTCTTGGTAGCAATAAAACCAAAGTAGTTCAAAGTAGCACCCAACCAATTCAAATGGTTGACCAACTGCCCAAGGAATGAGGATACTAGCAAGAAACTGAGATCATCTCAACAGGCCCATAGCAGCCAAATGCCTCATTAATGTAAAAAGCAAACAGAAAAGTCTCCATGACACGGTCTACTAGTCTTCAATAAACGGTGTGAGATGACACCAGATTTAGTTCTATGGGTACCTTCTCAGAATCGGACAGGCAAAACGTGACCAACACTTTATATTTCTTTGTGACTCAAGAAAAAAAAAAAGGGATACTAGAGACATTTACTTTAAGACACGAAGTTCAAACATGCAATTAATGCTAAATACAAAGGCTGAGGAGAGCCAAGATTAGTCAGGGCAATACCAAATCAGAGGTTTCTTTGGAGCCTTCAAAGTCATATTGGGCATCTCCACAACATCCCTAAGGAATGCTTATGACAGATATTACCCTCACACCATTCACAGGAAAAGAGAGTAGAATTCAGTGGAGATGAAAGAATATCAATGCAACTGTTTTGAGCATAGTTTTAACTCTTCAGCATGAAGATTTGAAAAGAACTGTTATCTGAAGCCCGATCCTAGACAAAATATTTGTATGACAGACTTGGTGCCTAAGGCTCAGGTCCAGGCTAAGGTACTATCAAAAAACACCTGGTATCAGGACACACCATAATTATAAGGGCTGAAGCATTGTTGGTTTTGTTTTGTTTCAGGGGGTGGGGAGTGGGAGAAGGGGTAACAAGGTAGTACAGTGGATAGAAAGCCAGGCATGGAATCAGGAAGTTGAAACTGAGTACCAGATACTTACTAGCTGGGTGACCCTGGGCAAGTCACTTAACCTCCAACTGCCTCAGTTTCTCAATGTAAATAATGATAGGGATAACAATAACACCTACCTCCCTGGGTTGTTGTGAGGATCAAATAAGATAGTATCTGTAGAGTGCTTGGCAGAGTACCTGGCACATAGTAACTACTATGTCATACTTTCACTACCCTTCCCCCAAACAATTCGGTGAATCAAAGAAGAACATATAGTACCTACACATACAGTCACAGGTTCTGGAACAAAAAGGTTTCCAAATACAGGTCTTAGTCACCTGGTGGAAGTAAAGGGTTACAGTTCTGTTCTGGTCAGAGATATCTACTTTAAGACATAAAGTTCAAACAGGCAATTAATGCTAGAAAGCAAAGGCTAAGGAGATCAAGGATTACTCGGGGAAATACCAAATCAGAGCAGAAGTCCCCTTAGTTCTGAAGGCAGGATGCTTCAAAATTCCACCCTTGAGGTGCACTAGGGTCAGAGTTCCACTCTCCCAGGACCAGTGCTAAAGAGTTAAGCGCTGGGGCAGTGGGCTTGGTGCTACTGCAGGTCCTCACCTGCCAGCGTGCATGGTGGTAGTGGAGACCCAGGACATTTTTGCACTGACATGGCAGATTAGATCAGCCTCTGAACCTGCTTTTGGATCACATAATATTTGAAAATGCATTTCAAAAAAATTCATAGGATTATAAAAGAAAGAAATTACATTGAAATAGCAAAATATTAAAAACTGTAAAAACAAGTTCACCTATCCCAAGTTAAGAATTCTTGTTTTCAGAAGTCAAATACTAGAATACTGGTAAACTGGGGAATTCTGGGTAGTTGGGCTCTAGTAATTGAAGTTTTAAATGGTAAAACATTGTTTGTCTTTGTACTATTGCTTAAATGCCTACATGCTCTTGTCTCATCATTCTAGCTCAACTGTTAACTCCTTGAGGACAAAGACTGTACCTTACACTTACTTGCCTGCATCCCCCACAGTACCTTGCACAAAGAAACACACTATCTTTAAAAGGGGGAAAAAAAAACCCTCAGCATCATCTCGTAATTATATAGAACTTTAAAAATTTTGCAAAGTGCTTTCTTTATAACTATGAGAGGTAGTACAAGTATAATTATCCCAATTTTACCAAAGAGGAAAATCAATCAAATATTTCTTATGCATCTATTGCATGCAAGAGACAGTACCAGGCACTGGTATTTTGAAGCATCCTTTTTGTAAACCTATTAGGTCTGTATTGCCAGAACAAAACAGCAGCCCTTTACCACCACCACCAAGTGAGCAGGATCTGGATGTGGAAGGGCTCTTGTTCTAAAGCCTATGGTTACATACGTAGGCTCTGGGGACACAAAGATAAAAGAAAAAAATGTCCCTGTTCTTGGGGCAGCTTGGTGACACAATGAATAGAGTGCCGTCCCTGAAGTCAGGAGGACCTGAGTTCAAATTCAGCCTCAGACACTTGACACCTAACTAGCTGTGTGACCTTGGGTAAGTCACTTAACCCCAAGTGCCCTGTCTTCCTTCCTCCAAAAAAAAAGTCCCTTTTCTCAAGACATAGTCTGTGAGGGTACAACACAAGCACAGATGAAATATTTTCAAAATAAAGTAATTGGGCAGGGGAAGAGTCACAAAGAACTGGAAGAATGAGGAAAGGTATCATGAAGGAGGTGGCAATTGAGCTGAGCTTTGAGGGATCCAAGAAAAATGAGGAGGGACAACATTTGAGACTGTGCAGGAGAAGCAGGAGATGGAACACTGTGTATGGGGAACAACACGGAGGTCAGATTGGCTGAAGTGCAGAGCATATGAAGCAGAGCAATGTCAGATCAGTCTGGTAACAGAAGCTGGAGCCATACTGGAAGGAGCTTTAAATAGAGAAATTTCTATGTTTTCCTAGGCAACAGGGAGCCTTTGAAACTTCCTGAGCAGAGGAATGACATGGTCAGACTTAGGCTTTAGGATTAATTTGTGAACAACAGATGATGGGGGAGAAGCTAGGTGCAGGAACATTATGGCTGTACACCAGGTGAGAAACATTGAGGACTCGGACTAGTGTGGTTGTGGTGTGACTGGAGAGAAATGAAGAGATGGATGCAAAACCTCATCCATCTGAGTATTTCCCTGCAACAATGAAGATCACAATCCATCTATGCCTTCAGTGCGCTAGAGGCCTTCCTCAAAGTCTCAGAGCAGTCTATGAATGTTAAATACTCTCCCATGACCAGCCTCATCTGCTTTCCACATCACACATTCCTGGGATGATATCTGGTACATTATTTCTATCATATACTGCAATCTTGGTAATAATATACACCAGTCTACTTGCTCCCGCCATGTGGCCCGGCCCTCCCTTGTTCGTTAGGTCACTAACAGTTTCGATTCTTCGAAGATGATGGTACTTCATATTCCATAGTCAAACAGTATCCAGTATCACTGGAAAAATATTGATGGTAAAAATGTGTGTGTGTATGTGTATGTGTGTGTGTGTGAGCAGATTAGAATGTCTGACAATCCTACCAAGACTCAATTCAGACTGCCTCTTGCTTTTATTGTATTCCTGACCCAGCTGACTGTCCATGGGAGTCACAGTCAAGACAATAAGCATTCATGTATGTGTGTGTATGTGTATGTGTTGTACATGTAAAGACTATTAGGTTTATTCCTTCTGAGTGGTTATGAATTTCTAGTGGTTATGAATTTCTAGGATTTTAAGTCTTCTGCAATCAGCACAAAGACACCTACAGACTAGAGCATCTGGGAGACCCCCAATCTCTAGGGAATCCCTGGTCCCCTTGAATTCTGTAGAGGACATAAATCTTTGGTGAACATCTTCATCTTTTACGCCTCCCTGGATATCAATAGTCAGAAGATTGCTGAACAAAGTAATTTCTGTAGATGCAATTATCAAGTAATCTTCTGTGTGCCTGAGGCTCTGAGTGGGGTGCCTTGGCCCTGGTCATACTGCTAGTAAGCGACAAGATATGAATGAATAGAGGCATCTCCCAACTCCAAGTCTGGGGTTCTTTCTCCCACATCATGCTGCTACTATTTGACTAATTACTATAAATAAGAATACATGGAACAAGCTACTACAGAAAATCAGATAATCATTCAAAGCCAATGTAAATAATGTTTTAATTATCTACTGTATGCAGGCTTCTAAGTAGCATGTGCCTGCCAGAGCTACATGCCTATTTCTTTAAAATAGTCAGTTGTAGGCCTGGGTGTGGGAGGGTAAAATTGGCCAAGGCTGGGGTGGTGAAAGGTCAGGCTGCAGCTGTCCATACAGCTGCTCCCTTCAGGGGAGAAAGAGGAGAAAAACAGCTACATTTCTTACTATCACAGTATAAAAACAAGTCTGTTAAAAGCAATTTGGTGGGACTGCTTTGTGAGCCATTAAGAAATGGAAATTAGGCTGGATTTCATCCATGGACTATAGATTTCTTAATTCTGCATTAAAGGATGGAATAGCCACAAGATATTGGAATTCAGCATTATCTTCGGGGAAGGGAATAAGCAATTCAAGCACAAAAGCAAAGAACAAAACATCTAAAGGGAATGCAATGGTTGGGCTACTGATTCAATTAGGGTTCCTAAAGAGAAAAAAAAATGTTCACTAAAGTTCCTTCCAGCTCTATAAATTTATAAAAGATAAATGAGCCAATCCCTGCTATGGAGGGGCTTATCATTTCAGTAGGCTAAGAGGATGCATTCTAAGCCATAATTCTTGGGTTGCTTTTGCCTACTTGGGACATGACTAGAAAATACTGAGCAGGGGCAATTAAAATTACAACAAAAACCTATCACTAAATTTGCCTGAAAGAGTTAATATGGCACCCTAAAATATGATGAGTTAGGAAAGCAGGTATAAGCTAATAATATATGTTATATACACACATGTATATGTATTTTATATATCTATATAAATCTCCCCAATTACATTTTAAACTTTTTTTTTTTAGTTTTGAGTTCCAAATGCTATCCCTCCTTCCATTCTTCCCCTCCTCCCTCCCTGAGACAGTAAGCAATCAGATAGAGGTTTTAAACAATCAAAAGTATAGATTACACAGTCAGGTTGTGTAATGGATAGTGCACCCTGGTCTCTGAGTCAGAAGACCCGAGTTTGAATGCCACCTCAAACAAGCAGGTGTATGACCCTGGCCAAATTACATAAACTCTCTGCCTCCTCACCAATGAAGCAGGGCCTTCACCTACCTCACAGGTATACGAGATACTCTACGTAAGACACTTTGGAAACAATAAAGTGCTATATAAATGTTATCTTACAATTATTATCCTAAGAATAAGCAGATGAAAACAAAACGTGCAAACACAGAGAAGATTTTTCTTAAAATGGGCCCTAAAACTACGGTTCAGATATGAACCCTGCTCACTAATCACTTGCTCATGGAGATAACTGATCCAGAACGACAAAACTGACTTTTTTTTTTTTTAAAGATGAGCAAATTAACAAATAAGAGAGAAAAAGACAAGGTTTTGAGTTTTTTAAATTACCACACAACCATCATTATTTGTTGTTCTTTAGTCACCTCTGACTCTTTGTGACCCCATTTGGGGTTTTCTTGGCAATGATCCTAGAGTGGATTGTCATTTTACAGATGAGGAAACTGAGGCAAACAGGGTTAAGTGACTTGCCCAAGGTCACACAGCTGTCTGAGACCAGATTTTAAGCTGAGACCAGATTTTAGTTCAGGAAGAAGAGTCTTCCTGACTCCAGGCCTGGCACTGTATGCACTGAGTCAACTCTGGAAATAAATGTAGCAATTTGGAAATCCCTCCCCACCCCCGCCCAGCACTACTCACCCTCCCTAAAGTCATAGTAATAATGTATCAGTACACAGCAGGCACTTAATATTCACTAAATGAATGAGCAGCATTCAATAGTAGCTAAAAAAAACTGCACTACCATCCAGATTGAATGGTTGGTAGATCATATTTCTCTATTTAAAAATAAATGCTATTCATTTTAGAAATTTTACCAAAATTTCTATTTATCTACGACCAGATTTCTAAAATAAGCAGCATTTCTTTCATGACTATATAATACAGCAAGCTACAAAATCATGAGCTCACTACCTTTTCTTTGTAGCAAATCCCCCAGTGTGTAATCCTATCCTTCACAACCAGACACAAGCCAGGCCTCTAGGCTCATTTATCCTTCTCCACTGGTAGATAAGTCAAGATAACACAAACAAGGAAGATTCTGCTGCTAAGCCAAGTTTCTATAATGTAACCAAAAAAAAGGGGAAAGATTCTCTACAGGTCAGGGATTGTATTGGTGGCTCAAAGTGACTTATGACTCTAGGCTTTAAAAAAAAAAACATTTCTATGAAAGGAAGTCTAATGAAGCACATGGTTGTATCAGAAAGAGAAGCAGGGGCTAGGAAGACACATCCCAGAGGAAATGAGGCATCCTGTCATTAATATAGATAACCTAATAGAACTCATCACAACAATGACTTTCAAGAAGCATCAGCATAAACTCACTTTTGGTGCTCTTTCAAGTATGAGATATTCTACAAGTTTCGATCTTCAAAAACTCCTACTATCCCTACACAATATACCCTCTAGCAACCATTAAATAATTTCCAAATCAATAAATCCATTTTGTTTGCCTGCCTACAAGTTAAACACCACTCACTCAATCTCTTTACAGATTTAAAACTGGAGTCTAGAGGCCCCAATTCTATAAATGCCATAAAACATAGCAAGAAATCCCATAGGGGTGGGGAACCTGGAGGCTCAAGGCCCTCTGGATCCTCAAGTGTGGCCCTTTGACCAAATCCAAACTTCACAGAACAAATCCCCTTAATAAAAGGATTTGTTCTGTAAAGCTTCGATTTCATCAAAAGGCTGCACCCAAGGACCAAGAAGGCCTCGTGTGGCTTCGAGGAAACAGGTTTCCCACCCCTGTCCCAGTAACATACCTCTTTCACTAAATTACAGCCCATTACTTAGAAACAAAGAATTATAGGAAAAGAATGAACATCAAAATAGATGAAAAGAAGCCTCTTTTCTTTTGATCCAGGTTTAAGCCTCATAGTAAGGCCTCAATTCTAAATTAGTTACTCTCATTTCTTCTTAAAGTATTTTGGTGAGAGAAAAGGGAAATCACCTGGCCTTGGATAAACAGAGGAATTATAATTACTAGGAGTTCTGAAGTTATCTTAACCATTATTTTAAATTCAGTCAAAAGGGCTGATAGAATTGCCTGGAAAGCAATGAAGCCCTTACCATTTTATGACATAAAAGCAATTCAGGCCAGGATATTGCTGATGATGATGGAGTTTGATTTGGGTAACTACTTAATCAGTTCTCAATTCTCTCTGCTCTTCTCTATTTCCACTACTAACACCCCAGTATATCAAATCACAACCACCCCATACTATTGCAATTGTCCTCCCACCTTGACTCTCTCCTCCTTCCAATATGACCTTCATGCTATTGTCAGAATAAGCTTCTGGGACAGAGATCTACTTTACATATTGCTTCTCTACTCAAAAATCTTTATTCAATAAAGTTAAAACTCTTGTCTTACATTATGCAATGATCAGCTATGACAGACCTAGCCCTTCTCAGAAATACAATGATCCAAGACAATTCCAAAAGACTCATGATGGAAAATGCTATGCACATCCAGAGAGAACTATGGAGTCTGAACACAGATGAAAGCATTCTGTTTACACCTTTTTTCTTTTTCATGGTTTTTCCCTTTTGTTCTGATTCTTCTCTCACAACATAACTAATGAAGAAATGCAATTATTATGATTGTACATTTATAAACTATATCAAATTGCTTGCTTTCTTGGAGAGGGGGAAAGAGAAGGTGGGAGGGAGAAAAATCTGGAACTCAAAATCTTATTAAAAAGTGAATGTTGAAAAAAAATGAATACCTCAAATAAAAAAGAAAAAGAAGCTTTCATCTTGAATTCAAGGTCTTCTAGAGTCTGGCACTGCCCTCCCTTTCCAGTTTTATCTCAAAACTACTCTCCTCCATTCACTCTAATGCTCAAGCCTAAATGATCTTCTCTCTGTCCTCTGACCTTGCTTCATTATATACTACTCCCCTTCCCACACTCAACAGTTCAGTCAAGCTGGTTTTCTCTCTGTTCCTCACACATGACATATATCCCATCTCCTATCTGCACACCTCCTCACTCACCATCTCCCATGGTTCAAATGCAGTCTCTCTTCACCACCATATCACAGAATTCCTCATTTCCTTAAAGACTCCGCTCAAGTACAATCCTGGGAGCTCCTTCTCTTCCTAACAACCTTGTATTTTGTGTTTATTCTGTATAAATTTATACAGTACATGTCATCTTCCTTAGCAGAATTCAAGTTGCCTGAGGCCAGGGGCTGTTCTACACCTGCCATTGTGTCCCTAGCACCTGACATATAGGAGACAGCTAATAAATATTTGACCAGTTTGCTATTAGTTACCCTATCTAAGCTCACACTGTTCCCCCAGTGCCAAGAAAACCCAATCTCCCTTTTTAAATGGCCTGATTTCCTATGTAAAAGCCCTCTTCCCCTATGGAGCCTTCCCTGATTTTCCTCAGTCAATAACAAACTTCCTCGACTTCCTTCACAAAGCACTGTTTTGCATCCCTAATGTACTAATTAAGTAACATTAAAAATAATAGTTGTAGTTGGTAGTTTTATCCCCCCCCTGTATTATAAGCTCCATGAAAGTAAGGACCACATATCACCCAGATTTTGCATCTTTCTCATTGCCTAGAACAGTGCTTTGTACAAAGTAGACCCTTAATAAACAGTTCTCACATTAAATAAATCTATTTACATTCTAGACCAAAAGTCATATAGACGTAAGATTATTCCCCTTTTTATGTACAGCCTTTTGCTAATGGTTAAGTTTATAATAAAAGGAAAAAAACTTATTAAAATGAAGAAAATGTCTCTAAGATACCTTTCACTTCTTAGAAAGGGACTCTAAAGCTCTGGACAAATTACAGAGCAGGAAGATAGAATGACCTTGCCAGCATCGCTGTAAAAAAGCATTAAAAGTCCAAAGCAATGGAATCTCTGGGAGTAAAAAGAATTGTTCCTTTTCAGATATGTGCATATACATAAACACACATATATCCCCCTACACACACACACATACAATTGTATTATAAACGAAGAAGGACAATATAGTTCCCTAGTATGTGTTGCCTTCCCCCACTAGAAAATAAACCCATTGAAGGGAGGGACTGCCTTTCTTTTTACTTATAATAGTACTCCCAGCCCTAGAAAGAGTACCTGGCACATAGTAAACACTTTATCCATCTGTGTACATGTAGAGTGTTTCAAACATTTCCTTTTAAGAAAGATACATGTTAATCTTTCTAAAATACCACTTTCGTCATGCTAAACCAAGAACTTACAACCGTTTCCCACAGCCTCCAGAAACAGGTGCTACTTCACCCAGTCTGCCTTGCTCTAAATTACCCTCTGCTTTAACCAGACTGGAATGCTGACTACGTGTGCACTACCACCCCTACACCCTTTCACTTTTCCTCATGGTATTCATGACAGGTAGTGTGGTACAGTGGGAAAAGACTAATGGGTTAGAGGTCAGAGGACTTGGACTGGAATACTGACCATTTTTCCTCTCTAGGCCTCAGTATATCAGCTGTAAATCTGTCTTCCTGTGGATCTTGACAATCCCTTTCAGCTTCCTTGAGGTCTCACCTCCACCAGGCCACTGCTTAGAATTCCAGCCAACAGAGATTTTGACCCTTCCAGGCTGCTCACAGCACACAAAAATCACAGAATCACTGAAAGACCTTAGAATCTTTCTAGTCAAATTCTTCTATTTTGTAAATGAATAAGTCAAGATCCAGGGAAGTTCACATTTATATTATTTTCCCTGCACTTGATGTATTAAATGTACTGTTTTGTTACATTTATTGTTTTGTATGTAAGTTCTAGTTCCTCAATAAACCTAAGTCCCTTGGGGGCAGGATCATCTCCTGTTCTGAGCAACCTTTTCTTCCTGTCCTGAGCACAATGAACTAACTGGTCATGAGGAGCGTAATCAATAAAGACTTCCTGGACTAAAGCTGGAGGAAGGAGCCAAATGGCTCTCTACCAGATGTGTGCCTTCTCCCAATGTCCTCAGTCAGAAAAAGGGCAGGTGCCAAAGGAGATACCTTGCCAACCAAGTCCCTGCCATCTTAAGACTCAGAAGGTCAATTACTGGCAAGAGGGAGTGGTTTTGGCATAGATCATAAATCATCACCCCTGCTGTTCATGCTTATGCTTTTTCCTTCCTGAACTAAAACCTTAAAGTAGCAGCCTGTCAGTCAACAAGCATTTACTAAGAAGTTTCTGTTTATGTAGCATTTTACCAAGCATAGTAGGCAGGTCAGAAATCAAAAAGACTGTTAATATAGAGGCCAGTGCCAGACAGTCTTCTATGAACTTCATAAAGTCCCAATATCACTAAGAAGCCTCCCCCAGGTCTCCTTAATCTTACCGCCTTCCCTTTAAGAGTACCTCTAATTTATCCTCAATATATTTGAGCTCCTTTAGAGCAGGGACTATTTTTTGTGTTTGTTTCCCAGTGCTTAGTATTATGCCTGGCATATAAAGAGGTGCAAAATAAATGCTAGTTGACCAACTAAATGAATTGAAAATCTTTTGTTATTTACCCCCAGAAAGGCATAACCAATCAGGTTTGTAGCCAGGCCTGCAAGGAGAGTAGACAACACCAGCAGAATGAAGCAGAGAATGAATAAACAGAGGAATGTGGGACTAGAAAGAAGCATTCATCAAAGAGCTAAATGTTAATAGATGGGGAAAGGATCAGGGCTTTGGGACTAAAAGGGACTAATGGGTGATGATGGTCTCATTTTGCCTCAATAATAGTCTCAATAATGCCTCATTTTACAGATAAGGAAACTGAGGTGAGAGAGGTGAAATGAACTGCCCATGATCACACAAGCAGTAACAATCAGAACTGGGTCACAAGTCATCTGGTTCCAAATCCAGTTCCTGCCTCCACTTACTTATCCTCTTTCTGCTTGTATTCTCCTCATCTTCTCTCTCTCTCCCACTCTTTCTTCTCTCTCTCTCCTCTCTGTCTCTCTCTTATCTCTCTCTCCTACTCTCTCTTCTCTCTCCCTCTCTCTCCCACTCTTTCTTCTCTCTCCCTCTCTCTGTCTCTCTCTCTCTTCTC
>NW_027187378.1:26210300-26321277 GCF_028583685.1 Petaurus breviceps papuanus | reverse complement strand
AGGGCAGCAGGAAGGATAAACATGGCACCAGGCCTAACCAGCTAAATGAAGTCATGTGAATCCTGTGACCTAGTCAGCACAGGTCTAAAATGAAGGGTGGACTGTTGTCAATATATGCTTGAACACTTTAGGCCAACTGTATATTAAATACTAAGAATGAATTTTAATCTGGTTCTTATTTGCAGGCTTATGAAGGAAGGAAAGAACACTAAAAGGGAAAGAAATTAAGAACAGCTCATATTTATACAGTGCTTCAAGTTTTACAATAATATTCCTCAAAACAATCCTATCAGGTAGAGGCATAATATTTCTTGTCTTTAGAGCGAAAGAAAACGAGCATCCAGGACATTAAATGACTTTCCCAAGATGACATAGATAGCAAATACTAAATTCACAACATAAACCCAGGCTCTCTGAGTCTGCCAATCCAGTTCATTCTATTTCACCACAGCAGGATTTGGTGTCAAGGTACCTCTGTGAGGTCACATCAATATCAGCCTTCCCTGAAGTCTATGTCTTGAATTGGCTATGTTAAGTTTCTTCACATTAGCAATGGTACAAAAATTCAGTAAAGGCAAGTTTAAATTAGAAATGGCCAAAAATGACACTGTCATTAAGAAACCTTAGGTATCCTTGGATATCTGGTAACGAAAATCGTTGATATATTTGGTGAAGAGTGTCAACAGGTCAGAAGTTTTCGTCTCTTTCTTTAAATTCTGGTTCCATGTTAAGTATAACTGTGTAGCAACGTCTGCAGCTTGAAAATAGTTGCATTATTTCTCTTTTTTTTAAGAGTTGGGGGGAAAAAAATCACACATTAATCTGAACTGAATAAGCTTTTCAGAATGGCCACCTCTCTGGCAAGAGCCAGCATTCCTCTGAAGCATTGTGCTTATTGGAATGGGTTCAACAGGGATCAAAGTGTACCACTTACTTCCCAACAGAGTTAAAGGAAAGGATTAGTTCTGATGAGTTATTTGGTGGCTTCTATTCATTGTTGACCTTCATTCATCAGCTCTTCCAACCCTAGGGACTCATAGCAAAATTAAAGAACCAAGGAAAACTGTACACTGCTTAGTTGCTCTCCCATTTGTGAAACATTTACTCTTCAGAGACAAAACCCTGCCTAAGTTTCAATCACACTCATGAAATCGAAAAAGCGAGCTGTTTGTAAAAATCCCCTGATGCATCTGATAAATTATAGAGCCAAAGATATCTCAAAGAGCACAGTGGACTCTAGAACAGGTTAGGGAGCTAAACAATAAAAGAGAGGAAGAAGCTAGATGCAACAGTGACAAGACTAAGAGGAATGAGGACAGATAGAGGAAAGTGGGAGATCACAACAGTTAGGAAGAACTGGCTGTGAGAGTTAGGGAAACTGGGTAGAGAATGAAAGGACACTTGTAATTTTAAGTGAGCTATTAAAGCTGTCCCTGGCAGACGAACACTTTGGAGCAATTTCTCTGACTGAGACTGCTGCTTCCCTGATCTTTCATCACCTTCCCCACTACTCCCTCCTCTACCACTTAGTAAACATGGTATTATTATTTTTCTTTACACCATGCTTGTCTCTTTTCATTTCAGAAAAGTGTGATGAAATGGAACAGTGGACTCAGTATAAGAAGACTCAAGTTCAAGCTCTATCACCTTCCAGCTGTAGCTGGTAACAACCTGTACAAGAAAGTTAATCACTGTGAGTCTCAGTTTCCTTATCTCCAAAACGGAAATCATAACATCTGCACTACTTACCTCATAGAGTTACCTTGTAAGAGTCAAATGAAATAATGTGTGTAAAGCATTTTGTAACCATAAAACACTAAGCTCCTGTTTTCACCTCCTCCGGATACAGACACATATATAATTTTACGTCCAATTGATTTTAGTACTGTAATCTACTGTTCTTCTCAAAAAGAAAATTAAGAGGAATAATCCATATGGCCTGGGAGAATAAGAGCACTCTCATCTCCCAAAATAATCCCACTTAAACATTCCCATTCCAATCACATTTTCTCAAAATCTACCCATCTTGAATTTACTTCTCTAGGAATATAATCTTCAGTTTAGGAGGACATGTTATTTCCCTACCTTGTCTTCTTTAAAAGGTAAGTTAGAAGAAACAAGACCTTTTGGGCTGGATTTTCTATATAATACCTAACACATACTAGGTACTCAATAAATTTAACTAGGTACTTACTATAGTACCTATGTAGTATAGTAGCTGTACTTACTGCTAACAGGATTGTAAGACAAAGAAAACCTATTGTTTTCTAACAGTGGTGAGTGACAAGTATTTGACAGCCAATGGTAGAAATATTCAGCCACGCCAATTATGCCAGACTCTGTTGAAGAACGAGTTCTATAACCTGATCCTCTCCTCCTGGCTGCTTGTCTATATTAGCAGAAGCTACAAAGACAGCTTGGTGTAGTAAAAAGAGGGCTGGACACTGGTCAGAAGACTTGGGTTCAAATCCCAATTCCAACACTAAGGATCTGTAATTGTTGCTGTTCAGTCATTTCAGTCATGTCAGACTATTCATGATTCCATTTGAGGTTTTCTTGGCAGAGATACTGGAGCAGTCTGCATTTCCTTTTCCAGCTCATTTCCTCCAGATGAGGAAACTGAGGCAAACAGGGTGATGTGACTTGCCTAGGGTTATATAGCTAGTGAGTGTCTGAGGCTGGATTTAAACTCAGGAAGATGAGTCTTCCTGACTCCAGGCCTAGAGTGTGCACTATGGTGCCACCTAGCTGCCCCTATATAAAGCCCTAGGGAAAACGACTCCACTGCTGAGTCTATTTTCTTCATCTAAAAAACAAAAATGGGGCAGCCAGGTAGCACAGCGAGTAAGAGCACAGGCTCCAGAGACAGGATGACCTGGGATCAAATCCGGGCTCAACCACCCACAAACACCTGGCTGTGTAACCTTGAGCAAGTTACTTAACCCCAATTGCTTAGGGGCGGCCAGGTGGCTCAGTGAGTAAAGGCACCGGCTCCAGTGTTGGGATGACCTGGGGATCAAATCCAGGCTCAGATACACTCAGCACCACACCCAGAAATAACTGGCCCTGTAACCTTGAGCAAGTTACTTAACCCTGATTGCTCCAAAATAAATAAATAAATAAATGAAAATTAAAAAATAAAAATAACAATATTAGTTATACTTCCTGCCAAACAAATTAGATGGGAGAGCACTTTGTAAACCTTAAAGCACTATCTATAATAAACACGTATGCATGAATATATCCATATATGCACACATGATGTACATATATAAATATATATGGTTTTTGTTGTTATTACAATGTCTAATATTATTTTAGGTGGCTAGGATAACATTAATATGAACAGAAGAGGTTGTTCAAATAAGCATTGTTAGATCAAGTTCTCAGTCCCTCTTGGGTGCTGGTTCTACTGGACTACAGGGAAAATTTCTTCTAGTTTGAGGACATATAATAATAGAACTGGAAGAGACTTTGCATGTCATCTGGTTCTATTTGCAAATCAGAAAACTAAGGCCCAGACAATGTATATACTAAGTAGCAGAGGCAGAAGCCAAACCCAGGCCCTCTAACTCCAATCCACTGTACCTTATACCTTATATTCAGGGGGCCAGATACAGAAGACCCTCCCTCTTATATACCTGTGGCCAAACTAAAGAAGCAAGGTCTACAGGTAGGAGAAACAGAACCCATGTTTGTGTATCTTCCTGGAAGGCAGAACTCCACACATCCTAAATGACACCAGCTTGTACTATATTGATGAAGTTTTTCTATTTTTAGGGACTCTGGAGAACAATCAAAACTGTTATAAGTCTTTGCTGTAACAATCTACAGAGTCCTACCAGTCTTGTCCTGGACAAGCCCTTAAAAATCAAAACTCAGAATCTTCAAACCCAAAATTCCGAATTCTCCTTTTTCATGAAAAAGCTATGCCTTCAAACAGAATTTCTACAAATGGTCTAGGTAAAAAATTCATTAATGGATGAATACAGGAAAATGGAAGATTTGTCAATATCAGATCTACAGATCTTGGAAAAAACTGGAAGAGTATGAAATAAGCAGGGTGAGACACATGAAAAATAAGTAGAAGTGAAAACTATAAGATATCAAGGAGGGAAGTAACATGAACAAGGGAAACTGAGGAATGGGGATAGGACAGTTCTCAAAGGTCCAAAGAAATCTGATAAGAGTGTCCATTACCATAATGGGGACGCCAATATCGGGCCACAGGAGGTCCTCTGATGGAAGCTTTGGGGAGTTCCACACCACCACCACCTTATTCAGGTAAGGGAGGCCATTCAATCTCTCTAAGGAGTTCATGAGCACCTCCTCCCGTTCATAAGTCAACATCACCACTGTGAACTGCTCTCTTGGAACATTGCCTCCAAGTGCTGCCTGAAACTCCTTGCCAGAACCTCCTGCTCCTCCACCAATGGGCCTGAATCCAGTGCCAGAGCCAAGAAATTTGGCCTCTGAAGGCAGAACAGGGTCAAAAGGTGTATGTGGGAAAAGGTGGAAAGGTCCTGGGGCTGAGTTCCAGTTGCGATAAAGATCAGTGGCAGTCAAG
The DNA here is from genome assembly GCF_028583685.1 of Petaurus breviceps papuanus. NCBI lineage: Eukaryota > Metazoa > Chordata > Mammalia > Diprotodontia > Petauridae > Petaurus > Petaurus breviceps. The sequence continues at coordinate 26,316,710 of NW_027187378.1, read as the reverse complement.
GTAAAGTTGCGGAGGTATTTAGGAGAGGCATAGGGTGGTTCTGTTTCCACTGGCCCCAGGTCCAAATCCCCATTATCTGCCATGTTGGGGTCAGTACCTGCTGCTTTGCCTGAGCGATGGGGAATCTCAATGGCCGCCTCTTCCCGGATAGGAGCAGCTGGGATTTGGATGCGAGTCCTAACCACAGCCAGAACTGTGTTGAAGATACTGTCAGCTGTAGAGAAGTAGGTTTCCCAAAGGAAGCGGCCTTGGCGCCTCATGGCCAGCAGATCGCTGTCTGAGAGGCTCCGCAGCAGGAAGTGGACCTCTGTGACCCGTGGCTTGGGCACCACCAGGGCCGCCTCATTCCACCGTAGCACATCCTGATAGGGAAGCTGCACTTGCTCCCCCAACACCACTGGAATCGCTCCAACTTCTAGTGCCTCAAAGAGCCTTGTGGCACATCCAGCAGAGATCACCAAGTGGGGATCACCTGGTGTGATAATCAGAGCAAAGGTGGAAAGTTTTAGTAATTCTAAGCGGTCCTCCCTCTCCCCGCACAGGGCCCACTCAGTGGGTAGGCTAGGTTTAGGCTGGTTCTTACAGGTAAACTCTGCCAGCACCTGATCCAGTTTGCTGTCCTGCACTGCTTTCAGGGTGGCAATGATTCGGTCATCATAGTCAGCGGGAGGGTCACCTTCCATCTCCTCTTCAAAGGATCGGGCCTCCTGGAGGCTGGACCGCAGTGACTCAATTTTCTCCCCTTGGAAGCTGAAGAGATACTTCCTCTTGACTGGCACCTGTGGAGGGATCTCTAGGAAGTTAGGCTCTGACATGGCATGGACTAGTGGTGATATGACTATATCAAAGCCAGGGCGGTACTGAGTAGCATAAAAGGTGGACTGGGCCACCATCGCACGACCTGTACTGACATTATACAGTAAATTTTGTGTATTCGACTTCCATGACAGGTTGATGAGGAGGTGGTTGTGTCCATCTGTCCGCCAATGGGGCAGAGAGTGCAACTGCTGTTCCAGGTCAGCAGGCCGTAGACCCAATGGCTCCTGCATTTCTCCCACCAGAATCACATAAAGGCAGGCAATGTCAGCATTCTCTGTGACATAGATATTGGTTCGTGCTGTGGCCTGAAAAGCCTGCTTGACCAGCGGGTCCAGATAGTTGCCAAAGGCTAACTGATCACTATCATGGACATAGACTGGGAAGCCAGAAGTGAGTGGACAGCGAGAGTAGTCAAAGCAATTGTGCAGCCTGCAACTACGGAGAAGTTTAGGGGGAGGCAAGCCAACATCATCTTTTTCTGGTAACAGTCGGATAGGCAGGGAAAGTTTGGGCTGATTCTGGGCCATCAGCTCTTTGTAGGAATGTTCCGTCTGGCTGATGACATTCTTGAGCTGGAGCAGGTCTTGTTTGGCATTCTCAATACTCTTTTTGCAGGCTTCAATCTTCAGGTTGAGCTTGGCAATTTCACTGTTGAGCTCCTGCCGTTTGGCTTCAAGCTGCAGGAGTTCTTCGCTGACTGACTCGCGGATGCGGCAAAGGTCTAGCACATGCTTCACCTCACACAACTCATTGCCAGCTCGTGGCCCAAAGATGCGCTTGCCTGCTTCGTCTGCCTCATCCAAGGTGGTGAGATAGTAGTGGGCGATGAGGGGGAAGAAAACCAAAATGATGAAGAGCGTAAAGCTGAGCCAAGTAAGCCGGATGCGATTGGACCATCGCAGCATCCAGGTTTGGCCTCCATTCCCCACTCCCCCATTCCGCAACATGGTATAGCCTGTCATAAGTCTCTGCGTGACACTTGCCCCCTCTGATCACGTTGGGTCAGTAGCCATAACCACATAGGTTTCCACTAAACAATTCAACCTTTTCCTCACTCCTCTCCCTAAAAGTTAGTGCACTGTCTCTACAAGGCACCAAATAAAATGGAAATTTCATTTTCCTCAGCTGTAATGAAAATGGTCTCTGACCCTCCTCCTGCAGGCTTTAAGCTGTGGCTGTGGATCAAGGAACATGCCCTCAATCTCTGTCAAACAGGCAGAGATGTGATGTTGCTGCTGTGGGGAAAGAGGGGTCCCTGTTGATGACACCCAGGGAAAGCGCCCTGGAATCAGGTGGCCTTGCTCAGCTTCCATAGCTCCTGCGTCCTGATGCTGCCAACTGAAGAATATGCATAGTTAGCATCCACAGCTGGATGGACCAGGAACAAAGCCCTGCCACTGCCTTGTCACTGGGGCCGTTAGTAGGTGGTCAGGCCTGAAAGGGAGAAGAAGAATCATGGTCAGCCTTGCAGAAATGACATCAAAATTACATTTTCTAGGCCTGTCTTGCACATTTCCAAAAGGAATATAACAGGAAATCGGAGCACAGCTTGGAAGTACTACAAGTCCAATGTTTTGTGTTGTTGTTTAAATTTACAACAGGGAACTACAATAATGAAAGCTCCTTCTCCCCTGAAAAAAAATTTAAAAACAACTCTTCAATTTCCTCTATGTTTTTCTTTTATCTAAAATAATAAAAACTCCACCCTTAATCTTAATTGATTCTAGAGCATTTACAAAAGTACAAGAAAGAGCAATCATTTTCTTTTAAAATGCAAAGAAGCTTCACACACTCTGTTACCCCAGACCTGGATTTGGTTTCTTGGCAAACATAATGTCCTTTTTCTATAACCAAAGTGTCTTCAAATCTTCCCTTTCCAGAGAACAGTGGGAAAAGCACAGCATTTGGGAGAAAAGGACATGGGATCAATTCCAACTCTGTTACTTATTACCATATGAGCTTAGACAAAAATCCCTCAACTTCTCTGGGCCACAGTTTGCCCATCTGTAAAAAGAAGGGGTTGGAATATATCATCTCTAATGTCCCTTCCAGTCATAAATGGAATGATCCAAAAAACAATGTCCTGAGAAGACCATTTAGGACCATGATAACTATTTATCAAGTTCAGAGTTTATCAGACCTATTCACATAGTAGTAGGTATAGAACCCTAACTTGTAAGAGGGAGGCTTGGTTCTGGATAGCCTTGGCAAAGACAGACTAAGGAGCCTATTCTGGCCCTTGGCATCTTAATTCAGAGGCTTGATTACAAACACAAAGGAAACAGCATCAGAACTAACTCAGTCTCCTCTGAGAATCCTGACTGAGAATAACTTGGTGCCAAATTAGATCTTCTGGGGGTACAAATTATGTATGCCCCAGGGATGGGCTATAACCGAGCTGGTCTTTGGGAGTAATACCTTGCTTTCACTAATTCAATTTCCTCTGCCCACCCTTCCCACCTCAGATCCTTCATTTATCACCTTAGCATTTGAGGAATCCATTTAAACTCATACTTGTTTGATATATTGACTTGTAAAGTGTTTCAAGTGACTTCTTTACTCTTAATATTGATGATGATGATGATGATAATGATGATAGAGGTGAGGAAACTAAGGTGGAGAAGTTGCATAATTTTTCCAAAATCACATAGCTAGCAAATGGCAAAGCTGAAACTCGAATCCATAAGTTTTTTTTTGTTTCTGTTTTTTTAATTTTTAATTTATTTTGCTTTTTATGGAGGGGAGAGGGCACGGCAATTGGGGTTAAGTGACTTGCCCAAGGTCACACAGCTAGTGTTAAGTGTCTGAGGCTGGATTTTAACTCAAGTCCTCCTGACTCCAGGGCCAGTGCTCTATTCACTGTGCCACCTAGCTGCCCCTCGAATCCATAAGTTTTGACCACAAATCCAATGTTACTTACATGGCTGACATACAAAGTCTCTAGGGAAAAAAGACAATACTTTCCATTTCTTTTGCATTCTTCAGAAATAGCTAAATGTAACAGACACTCACTAGCTTCCCTGATATTACCTCTATGTTAGCCTACAGCATGTAGTGTCTGTTAAAATACAGTCACACCTAGCAGGCAGAATAGTAGACAAACTCATAGCCACCTTCAGGTTTGGCCTTTGTTGGCAGAAGAACTTCAGAATTGAAAGAAATTTTACCTTAGATGTCAACAAGTTTAACCCCTCCCCTTTTATAAATAAGGAAAACAAAGTTAATGGTTTGTCTAATTTCACCTAAGACACAGCAAGTGGCTCAGTAGGGAGAGCACTGGGAGACGGGACTCAGGAAGACCCGAGTTCAAATCTGGCCTCAGACACTAGCTGTGTGAGTCTCCTGGGCAAGTCACTTAACTTCTGTTTGCCTTAATCCCCTGGAGAAGGAAATGGCAAACCACTATGGTATCTTTGCCAAGAAAACCCCATGGATGATCCACAGAGTCATGAAGAGTTGGACATTACTGAATGAGTGAACAGCAACAATTTCAGTTAACTAGCATGAAGCAGAGCTGGGACAAGAATCTGGAAAAATTCAAGTCACCTGACAGTCAAACCAGTGCGTTTCCAGTGGATCATACTACTTCAGTGACTGGCCAAAAGAACTTGGATATGTCATATTCTTTCTCAGTCTTCTTTGTGTCAGTTTTCACCACTGCCAAATAGGGTTAATGCACCTAAAGAAACTCTCTGTTGTAATGAGGATAAAATAAGGCAACAAAATGTGAAAGTGCTTGCAAGTTGAAAAATGTCACCTGAACTCCATTCTCACAATGCCAAATGCAGCAAAACATCTCCACTCTGATTTCCTATCACCTCAAACCCAATATGACCCAAACTTAGCACATCTTCTGTCTCTCCCAACTTGATTTATTCATTCAAATATTTACTGATAAACAATCATATGCTTGTAACTGTGTAGGATAAAAACATGTTGAGGGTATACTCCTTGCCCCGAAAGAGCTAGAATCTAGTAGGGATGATGAAATATGCATATAAATCACTATCATAGCAAGATAAGAGGAAATAGGAAATCACTGTTTCAAGCAAGGGGGTGATATGGTCAAAACAGGGGCTTAGGAAAACTGAACATCCCTATTCCTTTCAGTCATAACATCCTTCTTGGAGTCACCCAGGCAAAAACTTCGTCTCCTTCTCCCCTATTATCCAAGTCACTTGCCCAACTGTATTGATCTTCCTTCAATCTTTCTTTTATCTATCTCTTTTACTCTCAGTGACATTACATTTATCACAAAGGTAACGTGCTCATTCCTAGTCATCCACCTCTTTTCGTCATACCGTTTCCATTCACAGCAGCCCTGTGCCTGGTTTCTCTAAACACTGTCTTTGCTTGAGCTCATTCATCCTGGATAACAGTTTTCTATTTGAAAATTTTCAATGGCTGAGATTACAGTTATCCCTTCCACATCACAACTTTCCTCATCATGATTTCGATTATGTTGTAGGTCAGCATTAAGAAATTAAATGGGAATTTGGGGGGAGTTTTGTGGAAGCCACAAACAATACACAAAGGCTGATGACATAGAAAAAGTTTAGAAACTCAGAAATGCATAAAATACAAGTAAAATATTATATAATATCAACCCAAATTTTACAATAAGGTACTGTAAAGACCCCATAAAAGAAAAAGAAAAAAATCAGACTTCTTTTCTAGTATGAAGGGAGGGTCAAAAAACTTTTCATGGATTTTCCAGATAACAGGGATACCATAGCCCTAAATCTCACAATGTGGAAGGGATAAGTGTATTTCCTATAAGATTGAATGTAAACTTTTATGCCTCTCTTGCGACATTATGACTCTCTTGTTGATCTAACTTTATCTTCCAAATTCTCTTAAAACACTTGCCTCCTTAACTTCCCTAATTCTAGTCAGTAGATGGGTGTGAGGCTCTGGTGTGACCTAGGAGCGGCCATGAATCTAAACTGAAAAAAGGTACTGTCCTAAAGAATAAGGAATGGAAACTTTTTCTACTACTACATAAGCTTTAACAATTTCTAAGGCAAAACTACATATACATATACATACACACGTATATACACATATATGTATGTATGTATATATGTATAACTGTAACAATGTAAATATAAAGAACTACAAAAACAAAAAAAATGTTGCAATTACAAAAAACAAGCATAACTCCAAAGAACAGATATGAAAAAATATCCTGATCCCACTCCTTTACAGAAGCCAGAAGTCTACAGTTGTGGAACACTGCAAATATTTTCAGATGTTTTCAATGTATTGATCAGTTTATGCTGATTTCTTTTTCCTCTTCTTCCTCTTTTCTCCCCTTTACAAATTATTTGTTATATGAGATGGCTCTGTGGGAGGAGTGAGGGGAAAGGATACTGGGAGAAATTCTGAAGAGAGGAGAAAAAAATTTAAAGAAAAAAATCTCTGATATTTGTTTAAAAGAGTCAGAAGACAAGATAACTGAAGAATATGCTAAACAATGGAATGGAACAGGATCATTTGTGCATGTAGAGGGTTTGACCTTGACAAGGAATCCTTGAAGTTGCAATGGGAAGCAAGGACTATTCCAGCTCCCTAACAATAAAGACTGAGTCAATGGGTGGGGCCAAGGTGGAGGAATAAAGGACTCAACTAAATTCTCCCAAATTCCCCTCCAACTTTAAAATAACACCTCAGAAGAATGATGGAGTGGTAGAGCCAACAAAAGGCCAAGGTGAAACAGTTTTCCACTGTGAGAAAATGAGAAGGTTGGCAGGAAAGATTTGTCTCACTGGGGTAAGAGTAGAGTTCAGTCCAGTGGAGGCCATGACCCAGCAAGCCAATAGCAGGCCTTGGGGGCAAATGAATCAGCAACAGTTACTTCCCGAGATCTCAGCCCACAGATGGTAAGGGGGTCAGACAACTGGCCTGAAGGAGAGTAAAGTGGACCCTGTGGCTAGCCCTGGTGGTAGGGCTCTGTTACATCACCCAGGCAAGGAGGATCACAAGTACTCTAGAGCATGTGACTGCTGGGAAGCATAATGCTTGTGGTCACCCACAGACCAGAGCACAACAGGCCAGGAGAGCAGTGACCACACCACCTTGGAAGCCATGAAGACTTAAAGACCCCCAGAACTAGCTCTGAAAACAGCCACATGAAAAACCTGAAGCTTGGGACAATGCTCCCTCCCACTGGGAGTAGAGCCCAGCTTTAACATAAAGTTAAAAGTCAAGAAATAGACTGGAAAAATGAACAAACAACAACAAAAACAAATCCTGACCATAGAAAGTTACTACAGAGACAGGGAAGATCAAAATGAACTCAGAAGAAAACAACAAAGTCAAAACAGCTATATACAAAGCCTCAAAGACAAATGTGAGTTGGCTTCAGACTACCCCCCCCCAAAAAAAAGAAATTCCTGAAAGAGTGCAAAAAGGATTTTAAAAATCAAATAAGAGAGATAGAGGAAAAATTGGAAAAAAAATACAGTTTTATTGCATCATTACATGATGCAATAAAATCATGAAAAAAGAGCCAACAGACAGGTAAAAGAGGAACAAAAAATACTGAAGAAAACAACACCTTAAAAAATAGAATAGGCGAAATGATTTAAAAAAGGCATAAAAATCCACTGAAGAAAAAACTCCCTAAAAAAAAAAAAGTTTCCCAAAAGAAGAAAGAGGTACAAAAGCTTACTGAAGAAAATAATTCCTTAAAATTAGGACTGCACAAGCAGAAACTAATGACTTCATAACACATCAAGAAACAATTAAAAAAAAATCAAAAGAGTAGAAAAAACAGAAGAACACATGAAATATCTCAACAGAACAACAACTGACCTGGAAAATAGATCCAAGAGACATAATATAAGAATAACTGTACTACCTAAATGCCACAATAATAATAATAAAAGCCTAGACCCCAGCTTTCAAGAATTATCAAGGAAAACTGCCCTGATAACCTAGAACCAAAGGATCAACTAGAAATGGAAGGAATCCAACAATCACCTCCTTGAAAGACTTCCTTAAGTGAAAACTCCCAGGAATATTATAGCCAAATTCCAGAGCTCCCAGATCAAGGAGAAAATAATGCAAGTAGCCAGAAAGAAATAATTCAAATATCACAGAGCCACAGTCAGGATAAAAAAAGATTTAGAAGCTTCTACATTAAAGGATCAGAAGGGTTAGAATATGATATTCCAGAGGGCAAAGGAGCTAGGATTACGACCAGGAACAACCTACCCAGCAAAACTGAGTATAATCCTTCAGGGGGAAAAATGGTCATCTAAGGAAATAGAGGATGTTTTAAGTATGCATGATGAAAAGACCAAAGCTTAAGAGAAAATATGACTTTCAAATACAAGACTCAAGAGAAGCATAAAAAAGTATAAAGGAAAGAGAAATTATAAGGGATTCAATAAGGTTAAACTGTTTATATCCCTAAGTGGGAAGATGACACTTGTAACTCCTAAGTAAAAACTGTATCATTATTAGGGCAGTTAGAAGGAGTATACACAAACAGAGGACATGTGCGTGAGCTGACTATGATGGCATGATATCTAGAAAAATAAAATTTAAGGGATGAGAAACAGGGATGAACTTGGAGAAGGGGCAAGGGAGGGGTAGAATGGGATAAAATCACACATAAAAGAGGTGTGAAAGAGCTTTTACAGTAGAAGATGGAGGCGGGGGAGGTGTACAAAGCTTGAACCTTACTCTCATTGGAATTGGCTCAAAGAGAGAATATCATAAATACTCAGCTAGATACAGAAATCTACTTATCCTACAGGAAGTAGGAGGGGAAGGAACTGAGAAAGGGTGGGGAGAGGGGGAACATGCGCTAATGGAAGAGAGGATTGAAGGAGGCAGTAGTCAGAAACAAAAACCCTTTTGAGGAGTGACAGGGTGAAAAGAGAGAGAGAAAAGAATAAGGGAAAAACAGAATGGAAGGAAATACAGTCAGTAGTCATAAATGTGAAAAAAAATTTAAAGCAAGTTTCTCTGATAAAAGTCTTATTTCTCAAATATAAAGAGAACTGAGTCAAATTTATAAAAAGTTAAGTCATTCCCCAATTGATACATAATCAAAGGATGAGAACAGGTAGTTTTCAGATGAATAAATCAACATTATCTACAGTCATATGAAAAAAATATTATGAATCACTATTGATTAGAGAAATGCAGATTAAAACAATTCTGAAGTACCACCTCACACCTCTTGGACTGGCTGATATGACAGAAAAGAAATATGATAAATGGTGGGGATATAGGAAAATTGGAACACTAAAGCACTGTTGGTGGAGTTATGAACTGATTCAGCCTTTCTGGAGAACAATTTGGAACAATGTCCAAAGGGCTATAAAACCATGTGTACCCTTTGACCTAGCAATAACACTAGTAAGTCTTTATTCCAAAGAGATTAAAAAAAAAAACCAAGAAGGAAAAGGACATAGATGTACAAAAATATTTATAGCAGCTCTTTTTGTGGTTGTAAAGAACTGGAAATTGAGAGGATGCCCATCAATTGGAAAATGGCTGAACATGTTGTGATATATGGTTGTGTTATAAGAAATGAGCAGGAGGCTTTCAGAAAAACTTGTTAAGACTTATATGATGATGCAAAGTGAAGTGAGTAGAACCAGGAGATCACTGTACATAGTAACAGCAATATTGTACAATGATCAACTGTGAATGATTTAGTTATTCTCAACAATGTGATGATCCAAAACAATTCCAAAGGACTTATGATAAAAAAATACTATCCACTTCCAAAGAACTGCTGGAATCTAAATGCAGCTTGAAGCACACTTTTTTTTTTAGAGGGGGGAAGGAAAGACAATTGGGGTGAAATGATTTGCCCAAGGTCACACAGCTAGTAAGTGTAAAGTGTCTGAGGTCAAATTTGAACTAAGGTCCTCCTGACTCCAGGGCCGGTGTTCTATTCATGGCGCCACCTAGTTACCCTGAAACATACTTTTTTTTAACTCTATTTTTCTTGGTCTGTGTTTTTCAGCACATGACTAATATGGAAATGTTTTGCACTACTGCATATATATATACCTATATCAAATTGCTTGCCTTCTCAATGAGGGGGGAGAAGAGGGAAAAAGGGAAAGAATTTGGAACTCCCAGGACCCTCAAAAATCCTGGCCTCCCAGATGACTAATTTCAGCTCCTATAACCTGTATCATTGATGCACCTCAGCCTCCCACAAGAATGGTCACATCTTAGATCTCAGCATCACCTCTAACTATGCTATCTTGCTGAAGATAAGCTGAAAAGTGGACAATCTATTTGTGAATGATTATCAGTGAAGATGACTTTGTATTACTAGAATCATTGTACTCCCTTCCAATTGATGTGTTTAAATTTTCCCCTTTGTTCTTGAACAAGTACTGGATCTTTATACTAGCCATAGATCATGAAGGGAAGGCAGAAGACATTATAGTAATACAAGGCTATGATGTAACAATTAAACTAGCTCATTTCTACTTTACCATCAACTTCTGGATCTTCTCCTCCTCAGACTTGGGCAGAATCACACTTGGCACCACAATCTCTTGGAGCAGTAAGCTCTAGAACATAGTCACCTGGTTCAAAAGAAAAGAGAGGAGTGGACGCTGTTAGAAAAATGCATGGCCCATATCTGGATGCACCTGTAGTCCAATAACACTGTGTGCTGGAAAGTGCACTGAGTTTAGTGTCAGAAGATCTGAGTTTGGTGCCTAGATTCCCAGTTATTAACGGTAGCACTCTTTGGAGCCACAATTTTCTCATTTGTAAAATAGTGTTCTTTCCAACTCAATTTGTACTACCTTGCTCACAATCATTGTTTCACAATCCATAAAGTGCTCATAAATGTGAACTATTATTTGAAAAGAATCCCATTGCTATATACTATTAAAAGGCTTCCCTTATGTACATTGCAAGCATGAGGAAAATTTTATTACAATGCAGAGTAGTCACACAGAAAAACACAGTCCAAATCTAACACAGGAGTCACCTGGTAACAGTAATTCTCCTTGACTTCCAATGAGAAAATATCATAAACACTCAGCTAGATATAGAAATCTACTTACCCTACAGGTATTGCTGCCACTTTGTAGTTGGGCAGACTTGGATTAAGAGAAAAAAGAAGAGAGTTCTATTGGGTAACCATTCCTCATCATTGTTTTGTAGAAAATTACCTAAACCTTCTTGCTCAGGAGGTGGCTTCTTTTTGACTAAGGTAAGACTTACAATTACCACCACTGCTGCCATCATCGTCACCTCTACCAGCACCAGCATCACCTCTGTGACCATAGCATTAGTACAGCACTTTCAGTTTAAGTTTGTGCTTTACAAATATTATCTCCTTTGATCATCATTAACATCCCTGAGGCGGAAGGGCAGTTAGGTGGCACAGTGGATAGAGTACCATGCTAGAGATAGGAAGACTCATTTTTCTGAGCTTAAGTTGGGGTTCAGACACTTACTAGCTGTGTGACCATGGGCTAGTCACTTAAACCTGCTTCCTTCAGCTTCCTCATCTGTACAATGAGCTGGAGAAGAAAATGGCAAACCACTCCAGAATCTCTGCCAAGAAAACCCCAAATGGGGGTCACAAAGAGTTGGACACAACTGAAACAACTGAACAGCAACAAAAGCCCACAACTAAACACAATTCTTCAGATGGGGTCTGACGAGGGAAGTGCAGAGTGGGACCATCACCTCAGCTATGCTAGATGTTGCACTACTTACTTGATGCAGTCCAAGATCATACTCATTTCTTTGGCTGCTGCCTCATCATACTACTGGCTCATAGAGAGATTGTAGCTCACTAAAAACTTTAGATCTTTTTCAAAAGAGCTGCTGTCCATCCTCACTTCCACCATCTTAAACTTTTCTCTCTCAGGTATAAGACTTTACATTCATATCTACAAATTTCATTTTTTTTTTTGGTTTTTAGCCTGTCAAAATGTTTTTGCATCCTGACGTTATCATCAGTTCAGGGTGTCAGCTAGTCCTCCTAACTCTGGGTCAGCCTCAAATGCTGCTCAAAAACCTGGTGAATGAAGGTTTCCTTATTTCTCTAGGAAGATTAAGATTTCAAGTTTTCAAAGGTAAATATGCCCAACAAAGATAATAGATGAGTAACATAAAGTAATGGGATGAGAAGATGAGTTTATAGAAAGGCTTAATCTTAAGGCTATGCAAAAGAGTATCACATTATTAATCAATCAACAAGTGATTATTATGCATTTATGGTGGCACTGTGCTAGGCACCAGGGATATAAGTAAAAAAAAATAATAATCCCTACTTACAAGGAGTTTACATTCTAATGTGGGAGAAACCAAGTATATATAAAATTTATACAGAAGACACACATATACATATGCACATAATATACATATACATATTACAAATACATACAAAGTAGTTAAAACAAGGTTTGCATTTGGGGAAAAAAGAAAGGTTTCATGCAGAAAGTGATGTTTGAGTTGCATCTTAGAGAAAGAGAGGGAGTCTATGAGGCAGAAGTAAGGAGACAGTACATTCCAATCATGTGCAAAGGCATGCTGACAGGAAATGGGTTGCTGCATATGAGGAAAAGAGAGAAAGCCAGAAACTGGATCATGGAACATGGAAGGGCTATCAGGTATCTAATTCAAGCTTTGGTCCATTCCAGAAGGATCCCAAGTTTTACTATCTATGGGTACATAGGACTCCATGCAGCAGAGAAGGGGTGCTGCCTTTATTATGAAGAAGTTTGGTAGGACTACCATCTTCAATAACCTGACCCTGGGTTGCTAATGTCAGGAGGTGGGTGGGGCTCCCAGGGGAACCAGAGGCAGTGGACTGAGGTCTAAGTAAGTCTGTAGGTGGTACTTTACATAGTAATATGGAGTTTCATGTGCATAGCCTCAGGGTGGTTGAGGCTTCCAAATTCTGAGGCTGGGGGTATAGGAAGTAGTCTTCTGGGTTCCCTTTAAGAGGAGGGTGTGGCTATAAGCTGCTTTGAAGGCATCCAGGGTCCTCTCAGCAGCCAAAGCGCATGACCATGGATCCAGCTGCACCATTACAAGGCCCATACCCAAAAAGGGTCAAAGAAAGACACAGAGGTCCACTACGTACAGAATTAGTTACTGCAGCTCTTTTTGTGGTGGCAAAAACCAAACCAAACCTAGAAATTAAAGGGAAACCCATCAATTGAGGAATAGCTGAATGTGTTGTGGTATATGAATATGAAAGAATACTACAGTGTTGTAAGAAATGAGGAAACACATGGTCTCAAAGAGACATAGAAAGATTTATATGAACTGGTACTAAGAGCAAAGAAGAATTTATAACATCGATATTATAAAAAACAATCAGTTTTGAAAACTTATAAACTGAAGAATGAAACAAGCAGATCTAGAACAATTTACAAAATAACAACAACAATGTAAAAGACAAACAACTTTGAAAACTATACGAACTATAATCAATACAGTAACCATCCATGATTCCTGAGGACTGATGATGAAATATATTATCTATCTCCTGACTGTAAGGTGATCAATTTCAGGTACAAAAGAAGAATACACACACACACACACACACACACACACACACACACACACACACACTCTCTCTCTCTCTCTCTCTCTCTCTCTCATACAGTCATTGAGGGAACTGATTTTGCTTGATTGTTCATATCTGTTACTAGGAATTTTAGTTTTTCTTTTCCCTTTTTTCCCTCATCAGTTGAGAGGTAGGGAGAGAAAATAGATTTCTTTTCATTAAAAAAAACCAGGTACTACAGATATGGAATGCTGTATGTACTTTTAGATGAGGTCAGTATGGTTTTATTTAATCATTTTACTTTATTACACAGGACTTCTCATGGAGTGGAGGTAATCTATACAAGTAAGCATGTGATGTAAAAATAAAATTCTTTTAAAAAGTGAAGGTATATCTGATGACAGTAGGAAAGGAACCAGCAGATGAGTGGTTAAAGGTAAAAGGCCTGAGGTTGCATTTGCAATATACTGACATGATAGGAAGAGATGAGATCAAGGGGACACAGAGAGTGATTGCCCTTGGTAAAGAGTAGGGCCACCTCATTCTCAGAAACTGGGGGGAGGTGATGACAAAAGGTTTTGAGATGAAGAGAAAGGAAAAAGAGGGAGTTCACTTGAGGCAGGCTCAGTTTCCTCAGCAAAGTAAGAGGCAAAGACCCACCTTAACAGAGCGGGAACAAGGGGGAAGGTATGGGAGGCTTGAAGAGAAAAGGTTTGAAATAGTTTGTGGTGGAGTGAGACAGAGAATCAATTAGGAAGAAACAAAAGGCCTGTTGGGCCACAGTAAGGGCCCAGACAGTGGTGGATGAATTTGTAATGTACCTGTTCAACATAGCGTGAGACATACAAAAGCAGCTAGTGTGAACAGGAATGGAGGAGGGGGATGGCAGGAGAAATTCTGGGCTGAGGTCTAACAAGAGAAGAGTGGCATATATACCTTAGAGGCCAGAAATCCTCCTTCTATAGACCTTAAGAGAGATGGACTGACCAGATACTAACTGGGAAAAAGGTAACAAGATGAAATAATTAATAGAATTTTCTGAATCTCCCACTACTCAGAATTTTCACATCCAAGTATGTTAGTGGTTAATGTCGACCAAGGACATAATTGTGAAAAGAATATGCTTGAGAATGGTGGCTAAATGCTATCTAGATTTCTGCAAAGCCACAAATAGGGCAGGGCAACTAGGAATTAGATTTCTAGTGGGCAAACAGTATCTACAGGGCTCAAGAAAAACAGAAATAAAGGAATAACGCATTTAATTAGCAATATTATTTAAAACAGAAAGCTACCAGATGAAATGCAGGGGTGAGTTCCTCTCTGGATTTGACCCATGTGGTCATCAGCACCTCCTCCAGGATCTCCCCAACTAAGGGTTAATTCCAATGTTGTTTCCCTAAGGCACAAAAAATTCCTTGTTAATGCCTTCAGGTCTCTGCAAGGCTAAACAAAGTTTAGTCGTGGTGAAAGTGTCCGCCAGGCAGTATCTGTATATCGTGTGGGGAATAAAGCTGAACGAAATGTTTGCACTGTGTCTCCAGAAGCCACAACTGTGGAAGGAACAGAAAGGCTCACATTTAGTGTTGTTGTTTTTTTTAAATTCAGGTTGAGTTTAGACCACAAATATCTTTCACCTAAGGTTATAGCAAGGAATCATTTTTCTAATGAAGGTCAATAAACCTAGGTAATAAACCAATGAATGGCCACATATCAAGGGTTCTTAACCAGAGGCCTATGAAGTTGTTTCTTTTTTCTTTATTTTTTCTTATTTATTCTTTAAATAACTATATTTCAACATAATTCACTTTCTTTCTAATTCTATGTACTTTATATATTAGAAACATTCTGAGAAGAGATCCATTGATGGGTTTAATTAAATGGATAAGATCAGGGAGGGAATTAAGGAAATCAAGGAAAACAAACTTCGATTTCAGAGGACCAACTGCAAAAGGAGGATGACAAGGAAAGAAACTGTAAGAACCAATTATCAGGATCTGAGAAAGGGGAAGAGAGAAGTGGCAATGGGATAGAACCAAATGATCAGGGATGATCACATTCCTTCTCTTCCTCCACCTCTTCTGTTTGCCTCAGTTTCTTTATGTGTAAAATGAGGACAACAACAGCATCTACCTCACAGGGCTGTAGTGAGGATCAAGTGAGATAATACCTGGAAAGTGCTCAGCACAGTTCTGGGCACACAGTAAGCATTATATAAATGTTAGTTACTATTATTATTATTATTATTATTTTCAAAAGGGGACAGAAGACAAAGAAAGGAAAAAATTAAAAGAATATGTTAGAAGAAAAATATACAATCAATAATCATGAAAGCAAATGTGAATAGGATGAATTCATCCATAAAATGTAAGAAGACAGTAGGCTAGGTTAGAAAGGAGAATCCAGTAACATATTGTTGAAAGAAATACAACTGAAACATAAAGATTTCACATGGAGTGAAAATGAGGGGCTAGAGAGGAATTTTATATGCTTCACGAGAAGGGAAAAACCAAGGATAACACGCATAATCTCAAAGAAAGCATAGTAAAAATAGATTTTAAAAAGATAAAAAGAGAAACTATGTTACTCAGCTAGTGGATAATGAGTTGGACCTGGAATAAGACTTGAATTAAAATACAGCCATAGGCACTTATAAGCTGGGCACTCTAGGAGAGTTACTTACCCTGTTTGCCTCAGGTTGTTCATCTAAAAAAGTAAGCAGAATAATAAGACCAAACCACCAAGGTTGTAGTAAGGATACAATGAGACAACCTTTGTAAAGTGTAGTAAAAATGTTAAAGCACTATAGAAATGCTAGCCATTCTATAAATGCTAGCTATCATGCTATAATAATGAATATTAATAATTGATTATAATGAAATAATTATCCATATTTAGATTCTAGAATTCAATATCCAGATTCTATTCTATCAATATTTTAGTTCATTTGGTGAACACATATTAAATACCTAGAGAAAAAGTTAAATTAGAAGGAGAAATAGATCAAAACTAAGTAGGGGCATCAATGGACCTCTCTCAGACTTAGACAAACCTAACAATGAGAAAAACAACAATAAAGTGAGGAATCTGAATATGACTTTAGAAAAGTTAGCTATAGTGACTCTCTGGTAATTACTAAATCGCAATTGAAAAAAGTATATGTTTCTCAGCTGCGTATGCCACATTTACAAAAGCTGATCATGTGCTTGCTAGAATATGAGAATGCCATAAATAAATATTAAGTACTTCCTTTATTGATAATAACACAATAAAAATAACAATCAAAGGCCTTTGAATAAGTGGCTCAAATTTAAATGGACTCAAAACTTATTTAACACTAAAGAAGTAGAGGGTCAAAAAACCAATCACAGAAA
The DNA here is from genome assembly GCF_028583685.1 of Petaurus breviceps papuanus. Classification (NCBI taxonomy): domain Eukaryota; kingdom Metazoa; phylum Chordata; class Mammalia; order Diprotodontia; family Petauridae; genus Petaurus; species Petaurus breviceps. The sequence goes on along the minus strand of NW_027187378.1, from coordinate 26,300,000 downwards.
TGTTAAATAATTGCAAAAGAAATGACAACATATGAGACAATACTACTCAGGTTCATAGGATTATAGATTTAGAGCTGGAAAATACTCTAGAAATCATCAAGTCAAACCCTCTTATTTGACAAATAAGGAAACTGAGGTCCCAAGATGGTAAGTGACACACTCCGAACACAGCTAATAAGTATTGAGTCAAGATTTTAATCCAGAGCTTCCTGATACTAAATCTAACACTATCCATTATATTATCATGCCTTCTTAGGAGAAATTTTACATCTCTGAACACTTCAACTCAGCAAAAGAGAAAAAGAATAGTTGAATGAATTGAGCATATAACTAAAAAAACTAGGAAAGCAACAAATCGAAAAACTCCAACTAAACCCCAAAATGGAAATCATGAAAATCAAAGGAGAGAATAATAAAACTAAAAGAAGAAAATCGAATTGATAAGTAGAATTAGAAAACAGGTTTTGGGGGAGAAAATAAAAAACAGTTAATCCTTTTTTGTTTTTTTTGGAGGGGAAGAAGGCAGGGCAATTGGGCTTAAGTGACTTGCCCAAGGTCACACGGCTAGTAAGTGTTAAGTGTCTGAGTCCACATTTGAACTCAGGTCCTCCTGGGCAGGTGCTCTATTCACTGCACCACCTAGTCACCCCACAGTTAATCTTTTATAAAAAAGAATAAAATCAAATTGCCAATGTCAAAAATGAAAAAGAAGTCAAAACAAATTAAGAGGAAATAAAGGAAATTGTCAGAAACTATTTTTCCCAATTATATGCCAATAAATAAAAAATGAAATGGATTAATATGTACCCAAAGAAAAAACCAAATTAACAGAAGACAGAGTATTTAAATAACCCTATTTCAAGGGAAAAAAAATTGAACAAGCCTCCAATGAATTACCAAAGGGAAAAACCCCAAGACCAGAGGAATTTATAAGTGAATTAATTATATCAAACATTCAAAGAGCAATTAAATCCAATATTACACAAAAGAGCCTATGAAGTTCTTTTTATGATACAAATAGTCTTGTTACCTAATCTAAAAAAGCAAAACAAAGCAAGAAAAGTATAAACTAATATCCCTAGTGAACATCAAAACAAAAATATTGAATAAAATATTAGCAAAGAGGCTACAATAACACAGCAAAAAGATTATACACGATGACCAATCTGAATTTATGTTAGGTTGATTCAATATTAAGAAAATCATAAAATGATAGATTATATTAATAAAAATAAAAATCACATGAGTACATCAATGACTGCAGAAAAACTGTTTTGAGAGACTATACAATGTAGGGCATTTAATTAAGAATACAGTAGGATTTGTATGACTTGCTGAAAGAAAATTTATCATTTTTTTAATCTTTGAAAACTTTTTACTTCTTTCTGTATATTATCTAAACAGCTGTATCAGAATAATCTGCCCATGATTAAAGGCTGCTTTTATAAGATGTGTTAAATAGTCTATGCTATAAGACAAACTGTCATCACAGATAAAAATGTACTTGTAACCCTAAGTATAACAGTCACTTATTAGAACTTTGAATTCCCTCTTCAAATTTCGTTGAAAATAAAAAGTACAGGGGCGGCCAGGTGGCTCAGTGAGTAAGAGCACCAGCTCCAGTGTCGGGATGACCTGGATTGAATCCCAGGCTCAGATACTCAGCACCACACCCAGAAATAAATAACTGGTCGTGTAACCTTGAGCAAGTTACTTAATCCCTATTGCTTAAAAAAAAAAAAAGAAAGAAAAAGTACAACCGAACATTTTTAAGGTAAACACATAGATTATGAACACCTGAAAGAAGGATTTAATGAATACACAAAGATATAAAATGAGTAGTAGTCAATATGCTGCTACAATCCTTAAGGTTATATAATATGTGCTTTATTTTTTTATTGTTCTTGCTAATAATAAGTTGGAAATTCCTGGATTTTTAAAAGTCTGATGGTATTTTACTGGGTTTTGCCTGGAAGGAGAATTGAGAAGTTTTCCACCTAAGTTTTAAAAATAACTTCCTTCCACACTCTATGCACCAGTCAGACAGGACAGTTCTCTCTCTCATCTCCCTCTCCTCCCTCTCTCATCTCCTTCTCTTCTCTCTCTCTCTCTCTCTCTCTCTGACACACACACACACACACACACACACACCTCCAAACTATGTTTTATGCAGTTTCCTAAAGCTAGAATGCCATCCTCTTCCTTCAAAGCAAAATTAAAATGTCACCTTTAGGAAGCCTTCCCTGATTTCTCTGGTTAGTAACAACTCCTCCCACCTCAGATCTCACAGAGCACCTTGCCTTGTAATTCTGAAATGTACCAATAAAGAAAGATTGTATATTTAGCTTTCTGCATTGGTGTAAACTCCTGCTAAATATCTTGTTTAAATTTTCTATCTACTGCTGTCCTCAGTGCACTGCATCTTTGGGGGGCAGGGTGATAGGAAGAAGAGTCTGCATCTGTGATTTCATCAACATAAGGAAATCCTGGTGTGGGCTCTACCAGTACCAATGTAGACCAGCAACCTGTTGAAAACTTCCTTTGCAATGTATAGTTTAGGTTAAGTGACTAGTATGTGTCACATGTAGGACATGGACGTATATCTACCTATGTTGAAGGCCAGGCATTCATCCATCATAGCTGAATTCTGCATATATAAGTTTCTTAATGATAGTGTAAATGGAAAAGGAAGGAGAGGAAGAACCAGTGGGAGAGGAAATGGAGGAGGAAAGTTAGACAAGGAGAAAAGAGAGGGAGAGGGAAAAGGAGCTGGAAAAGAGGAAGAAGATACAAAGAGACTATCATTTTAAACCATGACTTCAAAATATCTAAGTTTGAAGCTAATGAGCATTTCTACAGAGAAAAGCAGAAGCTATGGTTAATTGAGAAGGTTTTGATTTTCTGTCTGAGCCAGCCAAAAATTTCAGCATGGAAATTTAGAGGAATGTCAATGGATACCAACAAATCAGTCAACTAGCTTTTATTGAGCACTTACTAAGTGACAGCTGGGGCAGCTGGGTGGCTGCCATAATGGACAGATAGAGTGATGGACCTGGAGTCAGGAAGGCTCATCTTCCTGAGTTCAAATCTGGCCTCAGACACTTAGTAGCTGTCTGACCCTAGACAAGTCACTCAACCCTGTTTGCCTCGGTTCCCTCATCTGTAAAATTAGCTGGAGAAGGAAATGGCAAATCACTCCAGTATTTTTGCCAAGGAAACCCCAAATAGGGTCACAAAGAGTCAGACATGACTGAAACAACTGAAAACGATGTGCCAGGCACTGAGCAGAAGGAGGGGGGTAAAAGGAAAGGCAAAAAACAGCATCTGCTCTCAAAGATATCAACTGGAAAATCCAAAAGGTATGTTCTCTTTAAAAAAAAATAACTCCTGCAATAGAGAACACTGGGACAACCATTTAAGTAAGATACTGCTCTGACCAGTTCTGTTCACAGGACTATTTCAATATTTCAACAGATCTACCATCTGGTACACTGGGAATTCTAAAAGACAATTAGATGGTATGGAAGACAGCACTGGACCTGGGGACAAGAAAACCATCAGGGCAGTTCAAATCCTGCTTCAGACAAGATAGGTCATTTAACCTCGGTCTCTCACAGTTTCCTCATCTCTGAAACAGGAATAATAAATACATAGCACTTGACTCCCAGGGTCCAGGTGAGGACAGCATATATAAAAGTACTTTGCAATCCTTAAAACACTATGTAAATGCTAGCTATTATTATTATTATTATTATTACTCCTTCTAATGGTGCAAATGACAATATAGCTTTATCTCAGTCTTTGCAATTCTAGTCCATATTCTTCCAAAAACTCATCTCTGCTCCACCCAATATGCTGAGATCCTCTCTCTAGGACCTTAAAGGGGTATTGTGCAGGCACCAAAGCAGCCCACAGGCTGTCCCACATTATCCCTACTTCTTGCTATATGATCAGCCTGTTTATTTTTCGAGTCTTACATCTCTTGGCTTATATCTTTTATTATGCCACTTCTAGTAGGTATCATTTCTTCACCATATATACATATACATAAATGTATGTATGTGTGTATATATGTATGTATATTCTCCCCCCACACACACACACACACTTGCCTTTTGGGTAGTCTACAATTCTGATTCCTCAACAAGAGTGTTATTCCATGATCCACCACAATATGGCAGCACTGGAAGAGTTGTTGTCATTGATGAATCATTTTCAGTCACGTCCACATTTTCAGTTGATGACCGCATTTGGGGTTTCTTGTCATAGATACTGGAGTGGTTTGCCATTTATTTTTCCAGTTTATTTTACAGATAAAGAAACTAAGGCTAACAGGGTTAAATGACTTGTCCAGGGTCACACAGCTAGGAAGTGACTGAGTCCAGATTTGAACTGAGGAAGGGGAGTCTTCCTGTCCCCAGACCCAGCACTCTATCCACTGTGCCATCTAGCTGCCCAAACTGAAAAAATACTAGTATTTTTAAAATGGACTGGAATTTCAGAGAAAAGCATGGGCTTACGTGAAAGCATTACATATTGCTCCAATGCACCAGGGCACTCTCTTCAGCTTTTTTATTTCTAGGCACAGTTCACTGTCCATCTGAAGTGTCTAAGATCTATGTGTTGATGGATCAGCTCTGTGTGTTATCCATCCAACAGCATATCATAGTTTGGAAGCTGGTCATGCTTTTTCTACTTGGTTTTCCCTGTGTGGACAAAAGTTCTGCTGATTCCCTCTTCACCACAGTGAACAAGCAGCCCTGGGTTCTTGAAGGTTATGACAAAAAAGTCCAATGACAGAAAGATTCTAACATGCAGGGCGGACTTCAAGTCCATTTAAAAAGATGAGTGAAGCTTTTGATTCTCTAAATATAAGAACCAGGAATCAAAAATAAATACCATACAAAGAGCAACGGCAAGGTACGTGATGTGACCAAACTACCACCTATAACAAATGAGGTCCTCTGAAGAAGAGCTGAGGTGAAAGATCTCATCAGAGAAGTATAGGAATGGAAAAAAAGATGAGCTGGTCACATGGCAAGAACAAGGCCTTAGAGGAAGACACCTTGATTGCTGCACTGGACAGAGTCTAGGACCAACGTCAAGAAGCCCTGGGTTTAGATCTGGCCTCAGACACTTGCTAGCTGTGTGATCCTGGGCATGTCACACAAATCAATACTGAATACCAGCCACCTACATTGGTATCTTATTCTCTTACCAAACTGTAAACTCCCACAGGGCAACACTGGGTTCTTTTTAAATTTTGTGGCTACTCAGGACAATGCACAGATGTGGCAGCCAAAGGTAACACTAGTTTTGAATATAAACTCATTTGCAAGCTTTTATGGAGGAAGAGGAGAGATGATGGCTTCTCAGGTCTCTTCTTGCTCTAAATCTATAATCTTGAGCTTTATAATTCTTCAAGAAGCAATTGAGGGAAAACTGAGTTTGCATAATGTTGGCATAAGATGCAATTAAGTCAGTTCATCCCAAGAGTATTTAATGATAAAAACGGAAGGACAATAAATAGGAGAAAATTGGAAATGTTCTTTCAAAATTTCTACAACAAATTTTTTCCATCAATTACAGCAGAGCCAACATAGTTGGACTCTAAGAAGAAATGGCACCAAAGAAAACAGAGCCTCGGTAATAATAAGAACTCAGGGAAGAGAGTGTGTCAGCTTCATGACCTAGAGTCCTGTAGCATCATCCAGTTAAAAGAACAGCTGGCCCAGAACAAGTGTATTCTAGAGTAGATATGTGCTAGAAATAAATGTAACTTTCAAACTATTGAAGAACAGATTCCAAGATATCTGAAAGAGAAGCTATCAAACATGACAAATCACAGACATTGTTGAGTGCAACATAGAGCACTGGAAATAGGGATGGATTTGGAATCAGAGAACCTGGGTTTCAACCCTTGCTCTCATACGTCCCTTCCAGCCTAACCTATGATACTACAACCTAAGAAAAAGGCAATCAAGAGAATGTTACAGGGCAGCTAGGTGGCACAGTGAATAGAGCACTGGAGGTCCTAGAGTCAGGAGGACCTGAGTTCAAATCCAACCTTTTACACTTAACACTAGCTCTGTGTGACTTTAGGTAAGTCACTTAACTCCAATTACCCTACCTTCCCCCTCCAAAAAAGACCAAAAAAAAAAAGAAGAGAAAACATTACTAGCTAATGACCCATACGCCCACTTTCTTATCTCTGTAAAATCTCTGTGAGAGTAATCTTAACATATCTCAAAGGAATCCTGGGTGAAATATGGGACAAAAGGAGTTGAGCTTTCTAAGATGTTATCTATAGCAAACCATATCTCTATTGTCACTCAACTGAAAGATGTATAGACTACAAGTTTCAACTATGGTTATTGTTTATTGACTATTTGTGGCAGGGACAACTCATCAACAACTAAATAGCAATACTTTCCATAATGTCTGCTCTCCGTAGTCCTATACCTCTTTTTATTATATGGATGAAGACATGGTTTGACTCCTTAGAATTTTCTAAATACAAGCAAGAGCCTTCCACACTCTAAGGACTGTAAATGAATCAATATGGCTTCCTAGTACATACATATATATGCATACATAAATTTGTATATAACTGTATTAATAAAGCCTTTATGCCCTTGTAAGGATCTTGGTGTACTAGAACTGTATAGCCCCCTCCCTACAGAATCTGAGGTAACCGATCATATACAAAATTTTTCCAAAGGGGGGGAAAAAAAAACCTCTTAAGACCTTAAAATCCTATAAGGCCTTTGTTTCTTCACTTGAATGAACAACCCAAAATTATTATCTGGTACTCTAACTGAACCCCCTGGAAGTTCCACCTGTATCAATTGGCAGGAATCCAAAAAGTGTTGAACCAGCAGAAGTTTCTCCCTCCTTTCCCAATAAGTAACCTCATAGATAAAATATCCATAGCACCTAGACTCAGAGATAGGCATATCCCCCTTGCTATAAACCTCACAAGGTTGCTATTAAGGAAAGAGCTCCACAAATCTTAAATGCTATGTAAATATAACTGTTATCCATCCTTTAAGACTCAGTTCAAGTACCATTTCCTCCATAATGCTTTTCCTAACTGAATTTTGGGTGACAGATTTCCTTTTTCTCTGGATTCCTACAGAATTCTGTCTTAGCTTAACAGATTTCAGAGCTAGAAGGAATCTCAAGTAGCAGCCATAAGAAGTTAACTGTTTTGTCTAAGGTCACAGAGCTAGGTTATCATATACAAAAGATAAAGGCTCTGTGGGCAGTGGATAGAGTCCTAGGTCTGGAGTTATTAAGACCTAGGTTTGAATCCCAACTCATAGTTACTTGCTATGTGACACTCTGGGCAAGACAACTTCTCTGCCATGGGCTTCTCACCTAAAAAGTAGGGATAATATCTGGTAGTTGTGAGGATCAAATGAAATAATATAGGGAAGGTGGTATTATTATTCATTGTCTCATATTAGCCATTTTATTGCTTCATATATGTACATTCCCAGGTCAAGTGTAAATTTCTGGAGGGTGGTAGGGACCCTGTATTAGACTTCCTTTTTTAAGCTCTCCTGGTGACATAGCAGGTAACTCAAGCAATTTTTACTGGTTATGCCAACTCGAAATTCTACCTGAAAACATTTCATAAAACAGTGAAAAAAATGTTTTTCTAGGACAAAATAGATGAAAGATTATACAATTGCAGAAGTCAACTACCATGAGAGGACTTGGAAATTATGGCAGATAAACTAGTTTTGCCTCCCAAATTTCATCCCCGAAAATTTCACAAATCTGAATTTGAAGTCATGGACATCATAAGAAGGTCTTTTTTAAATTTATAAGTTATTCTGAAAAGTAGAATTGGATCAGTAACAAATTTTTCTACTTCAGCCATCCTAGGGACAGGATATTCTGGCCAACTGACAGTTCACATGCATTCCTTCTGCCTTGGGAGATATATTCTCGTAAACTCTAATAAGTGGAGAAAGTTATTTATAGACTGATGATAATACCTCTTAAGACCATCCAACTCCCTTTACTCTGATTCCCTACTCATCAAGGAACCCTCTTATCTTAATTTGATTCCCAAATCAGATGTTTCTACTAGAGAAGGAATGTGCTGACCAGCTGACAACAATTTCAGGTCCACTTGGGTGTTTTTTTCTAAGGTCAAGTTAATAAACTGGAATTCTGGTTTATAAATCACTGTCTTTTGAGCATAGTAAAGCAAATTCAGCAGAATACAACTTCCTTGAAGAGCAGGGACTATTTTTAATTTGCATCCCCAAACATAGCACAATTCCTTGAACACAATATGTGTTTCATAAATGTTGTGTTGGTTAAACTGAATGTATTCCTTCAAGTCCATTCATCCCTGGATAAGCTAATAAAAGAGAAATCTTAAACACACAATATTCCAATCAAGTCTTGGGCCCATGATGACCCTGTCAAGACATAGATAGAGAACTTGTGAAAATATGTTAACAACCAGATGTTTTTGTCTCAACATCTTGAATCCAAGAGTTCTCATCAAGAGAAGGTTCTCTCAAGGTTCTCATCACCTTATACACGTCTTACCTCCCCAACTAGAGTGCCATTCAGGTAACTTCCTGGAACACAGGGATAAAAGTCTGTTATTGCTTTCTCTCTTACAGCTCCTGGTAGAATGGTAGTAGAGCGGGCACTCAGGAAATTACTTCCCGGCTAAATGGGTTAGGTAAGGCAACAAGCATTTATTGAGTGCCTACTACACAGCAGGCTCATCATCATCATCAACACCATCATCACCACAGCTAACACTGAAATAGTGCTTACCATGGGCCAGGCACAGTGCTAAGTGCTTCACAATTATTAGCTCATCTGATTCTCAAAACAACCCTAGGAGGCAGATGCTTTTATTACCCCCATTTTATAGATGAGGAAAGTGAGAACAATAGAAAAGGCTTAAGTGTCACAGCTAGAGCCTGAGGCTGAATTTGAACTAAGGGCTTCCAGACTCCAGGCCTAGCACTCCATTCACAGCGCCACCAGCTACTAAGCAACGTGGATACAAATACAAGCCAAGAGAGAAAGACATTAGCAGCTTACATTTTAATGGGGAAAGACAACACAATAAGAGCTGAAAGGGAGGGCAAGGGAGGACAAGATTTTGTGCAGAAACCTAGTAAGTCAGAAGAACAGCCAGGAGGGAAATGAAAGTTAGCCAGCTTAATTAAGCCTCTCTCCAAAACAGAAAACACCTTGAGGAACTCACCATTGGGAGGAGGCCTACATATCAGAGGAATATTCCAGCCCAAGAAAACCCCAGGCACTGAGGAAGGATCCAGAGTGGACAAGGAAGACTGGATATGGAAGTTCAGAAAGCCAAAAGAACCGCAGGAAGGTAAAGCAGGTGTGGCTAGCCTGGGCTTTCCCCCAAAGTGAAAGTGTTGAGTAATATCTCCCAGAAACCTATTTACATTTTCCTTTGGCTCTCAGGTATTTTTACACTACCATATTTATTTTCACAAATATTTTGCTCCCAAGAGGGGAAACAATATTCCTTCAAACACTCATTAATTCTGGCAACAGATAAAGCTGAAAACAACTTCCCCAAACTGAATGCATGGCTATCAATCCCCAACAGGCTCCTAGCTAATCACCCTTTCAGGAGAAATTGATAACCATTTACAGACAATAAGATTTCACCTGAAACTGAAGAGTAGGGTTCCAACTTCTTACCTTCGGCCTGTCAAAGCCAGTTAACATTTTTTCATTATTATTTTCATCTCTACAATGGAGAGAAAATTTAATTCTCCTCAGATAATATCATAAAGAAATACCCCACCTACTCTTCCTCCCTTGCATCAATCTGGTCACAGAGAAAAGATAGGAAAATAGCTTCAAATGTATCATCATTACAAATTCAAAACTTTATCAGTGCACCAGGTATTAAAGGGAGGAGGGATAGGAAGTGAAGAAAAAGGAGAACATTGTAATAGTCCAAGCAAGAAGTAATTCATGTTATATAAACTCAGGCTCTCACTCCTAAAGGCCAATCAATCCCTTTAGGCCCTACTGTGAATATGGCACCATCCTCTCTCTTACAGATGACTTAGCCTTCTGCTTCCTTGAGAAGGGTGAGTCATCCAACACAAGCTCCCTTCCTCATAGGATCACAGACTTAGAGCTGGAAGGAACGATGAATAGCATTAAGTACAAATTATACTCAGATTATACAAATGAAGAAACTGAGGCCCAGAGAAAGTGACTTGTCAAAAGTCACATGGTTCCTGCCTGAGGCAGGGTCCAAACTCAAGTTTTCCTATCTCTACTACACAGCACCACTATACCACTCAGTTCCCCTCCAATGTTCCTCATATCTCAGAATAATAACTTCCTCCATTCCTCAAATTACAAAAGTACCGTCCCTAACTCTTACTACTAACCTCTTTTACTATGCCCGGGGTCCATTCTCAGGCATCCATCTAGGATTTTGATCTGGCAGTTATCTCAAGTACCTTCCCTCTTCACCTGACTGACACTTGTCTCTTGGCTTCAGGGCTGTTCCCAATGCCTGAAATACTTTCAGTAGTTCTACCTCCAGGCTTCCCCAGCTTCCTTCAAGTCCCAGCTAAAATCCCACCTTCTACAGGAAACCTTCCCTAATACTTCTTAATTCTAGTGCCTTCTAGCTCCTTCTCTCCATTGATTATTTCATGTTTATCCTGTGTTTGGACATATTTGTTTACATATTATCTCTCCCATTAGACTGTGAGCTTCTTGAGGGCAGGGGCTGTCTTTTGCCTTTCTCTATATGCCCAGATCCAGTGAGATAATATTTGTGAAAAGCAATTAGTACCGTATCTGGTACATAGTAGGTACTATATAAATGCTTATTCCCTTCCCCTCTAGTCCTGGTACTTAAGGTGTGTGGGACACAGCAAACACTTAAATGCTTATTGAATGACTGAACAAAAGATATCAATATTTTCTTTTCTTTTCTTTCTTTTTTAGATTTTTCTTTTTGCTTTTTGGAGGGGGGAATGTAGGGCAATTGGGGTGAGGTGACTTGCCCAAGGTCACACGGCTAGCTTTGTGTTAAGTGTCTGAAGCCGCATTTGAACTCAGGTCCTCCTGACTCCAAGGCCAGTGCTCTATTCGCTGTGCCACCTAGTCCCCCCCCCCCTCAATATTTTCTTAAAAGAAAAAAAGGAAGTCATTCCTCCCCTGGCTCTGTTGACACTAGACTAACCCAGTTCTCCTATTTCTAACTATTCCTCTTCCCTAAAAACCCCATTCATCAAAGTCCTATTCTTAGCACACTTTCTTCCCCAACAGATTTAAATATTGTCTCTATGATGATTTACCATTCTCTTTGCTTCTAGGCCTACACTGCCAACTCTCTGTAGTCACCTAGCTTTCCCACCAAAACTTCAAATCCAACCTGCCTAAAGTCAAATTCAATTTCCCCCCTCAAACCTGGCTCCTCTTCCTGACTGGTCCTTCTGTTAACACCGAGTTTCTTGGTAATTCTTGGTAAAAAAAAAAAAAAGTCTCATGGTGACTCCTTCTGCCTTGTGCCAGGTCCCTTCAGTTCCAAGTGCTAACACCCTGACCTCCCAAGTGGGACGTACACTTTCCTCTCCTTTCCAAACTCCCACTGTTGTTGTTCAGTTGTGTCAGTCATGTCCCTACTCTTCATGACCCCATTTGGGGTTTTCTTGGCAAATATACTGGAGTGGTTTGCCATTTCCTTCTCCAGTTTATTTTACAGATGAGAAAACTAAGGCAAACAGGTTTAAGTGACTTGTCCAGAGTCATACAACTAGTAAGTGTCTGTGGCTAGATTTGAACTCGAGAAGATGAATCTTCCTGACTTTAAGCCCAGCACTATTCACTGTGCCACCGAGCTGCCATTGCTTCTATCTAAACCTAAACCCAATCCCTAATCAATTCTTACCTCTATGACAACATCCTCTACCTCTGCTACTCAGTTTTCTAAAATGCAGCTCCCCATTCAAAACCTTTCAATGGCTCTCCTAAAATACCAAATTAAGTCCACAATATTTATCCTCACATTTGAGACCTTCCAAACTCTGGCCCTACCTTTATTAACTAATCTCACACTTCTCTCCTTCACATGTTCTACTCTCCTGTCAAATTAGACATTCTCCAAAAGCGCTCTTTGTTTTTCCACCTCAATGTCTTCACTCATACTATTCCCTTCATCTACAAGATAGGGAATCACATCATTAAGCATCTTGTCATGCAAAAAGAATCCAAGGATCTAGTTTAGTCTTGATTATTAGAACTCTGGGCACAATTATGACTGTTAAAAATATATCCCTGACTGTGTTTTGTCGATCTTTTAGCATTTCTCAGGCTATAAGCAGCTTATTCCTATATAAATAGAGGTAGTGAGGTGGTGCAAGCTATCTCAGTTTTCTCCACTGTAAAATAAGGATAATAATAGCATCTACTTCCTAGGGTTGTGGTAATGATAAAATGAGACATAAGTAAGGTTCTATAAATGCTAATTATTATAAATAGCATTACAATAAATGATAGATTACAATGAGCATTATAGGCTGACAATGACAGTGTTAAATTCCAAGAAATGTAAACATGAAGGAAAAATGAAAATTTAAATCAGAGTAGAGTAAGATTTTACATTCTTAAATGTGAAAGCATATTAAGAGCCCCACCTTCATCTTTCAGAAATATTTAGAAAGCATTTTTCTCAATATCCTAGTTTAAAACCTTCAATCTAATCTGAATGATAAATTTTACCAGTCTTTCTTTAGCTATCAATTCTCAAAGTTGGCACTGACATCTTTTAACAGATTCTTATCAAAGGTCTAACTAATTTCTAAACCACCCTTCCAGGAAGAACTACTTCCTAAAGTTATTAAGGCAATAAAGAAGGAAGGCGCTTTTGATTACTTTAGTTAGTGAAATTATCTCTTGAGTTGACCTTTGACCCTCTGAGAAGAATTCTTCAAGTGAGTAGTAGGCGTAGGAACTGAAGAGTTTTAGGAAAATGATCCTCCAAGGGAGCACAAAAGTTAAATAACTATTGTTCTATCAGAGGGAAAAAAATGAGTTACCTGAACTACTTCCTAAACTCTGGAGCCAAAACTAAAGAATCTTCTTCCACACAGGGCAAGGAGGCCAAAATTTTTTACCTCAAAACTCTTTCAAACCAGAAATAAGAAGAAACGATAACCATGAAAGTACTTTTAACACAAAGTGCAGTAGTCACCTAACAAAAATGTTCGTAGAATTCCCAGTTTCTTTCAAAGCTCAGAAAAATCTTCTTCGTGAGGCTTTTCCTGATCTCTCCCAAGTGCTCTCTGAAGTAATTTAAGTTCCTGGCGACAGACAATTTCATTTTTGTCTTTTGCCACACAGATGCCTAGCACAGTATCTGACACTGAATAGGTATTTAATAAATGCTTAATGATTGATTGATGAACTAAAGTTGGGAGAGGTTCATTAGCAGCATTTGGCCAACAGATAATAAATTGTTTTAGCACAGCAACTCATGAAATTACTTAATTAAAAGTGGCAGTGAAAAAAGTACTCGCATTGATAAAAATCACCTATCTTATAATTATTGAAAGAAAGGCAGTGAATCAAAAAAGTGTGGCCACCCTACCTAAAGGTTTATAAATGTTAAGATAAGTTATCTTGATCCTTAAACTGCAGATTTAAGAAATGCCCATATTATTTTTCACAGGTGGCTGTACCAGGCAAATCACAAAATCCATAAAAGAAATTCTGTCAACAACAATCTCTTTTATCCCATTTATTATCCTTGTGAATGAGTAGACAATTGGTAATAACACCTCCACCTAGAAAATGAACAAACAGACTACAGATTAAACAAAGGTTAATTAGGCCAGGCAGTGCCAGGAATTTAAACCCAGCTGGGCCATTTCTGGTCTAGTTCTCTCCTTATTTTTTTAAACCTCTCACTTTTGTTTTTATTGACAAATAAATTTTTTTCAAAAATGTTCTCACAGTTCAATAATTACAAAGACTCAGACTTACATCTATAAAGTAAAAACAAGATCTGCCCCACTCCCTAAATCTGTAATGTCCAGTTCCAAAGGAGCCCCTTTATGGAAAACCTAAGGAAAGGGACAGTACTGTCCATCAGACATGTAATGTCACTAGAACCTTCGGTTTCAAATAAAAACAAGTGCACATCATATATACTGGGGTTTTTTTTTTGGGGGGGGGTGAGGAGAACAACATTGATGTAGCATTATTAGTCCATTAAAACTAAATCTTCAGTAAGTGCATCCAGCTGTCATGTTGGGACAGAAGGCACACTAATGGGTCAATGAAAAACTGGACATGCCAGCCAAGGGATTAATTACAAGCTTTTAATGTGATGTGGTCACAAATATGGTCATTAAATGGAGTTTATGAGGAAATGTGAGATTAAATTAGCCCACACAAAACCCCACTACTGCACATGGGCCAGAGGAGTGTGCTGTGTGTATCTTTCTACATGATCAATACTCGATTAGTAATTGTGGGGTCTTTATGCAGGTGAAAAGAATAATGGATGAGAAAAGCAGCTCCCTAGGGGCGGCCAGGTGGTGCAGTGAGTAAGAGCACCGGCCCTGGCATCAGTAGACCCAGGATCAGTTCCGGCCTCAGATACTTGGCACCCACACAAAAAATAACTGGCCATGTAACCTTGAGCAAGTTACTTAACCCCAATTGCTTTAAAAAAAAAAAAAAGAAAGAAAGAAAGAAAAGCAGCTCCCTTATTTTTTAAGTTTTTCTCATTTGACCCTTGTAAGGAACCAAGAACACAGACATGTTTCATCCCACTGTGTTCATATACATAGGGTCATATACACATATACATATATATGTGCATACATATATGTGTATTGTGGTTTTCCACTTATTAAATATATTGTTGCCTATAATTTGTTTCTCCTTCAATAACTTAGGACCATTCTCTTGTTTGTCTCTCAAATCAAAAGTCTATTATCTAACTAATATCCAAAAAAGAAAAATCAATGGTAATCCCAAAATGTGAAATAATGCTATTTACATAAAGGACTTATAAAGTACCAAGAAATAATTTTTACTTATTTGCCACAGTTTACTGAAGAGTTAGCATGGCGTAGTGAGTAGAGGCTGTGGAGTAAGGAAGATCATCACTCCAATGCTGCCACTGTATGACCACAGGCAAATTCTAAGACTAGAAGTTCGGACAGTTGACAAATCTGTTTCGGTAGAATTAATTTCTACACTGGGAGTTCCTTACACTGAAAGCATTACAGATCAAAAAGAAAAAAGTAGTAGAAACACATGGTATATATGATCAATTTAGTATCATAAGTCAAACAGTCTTTTCTCCTTTCCCCTTAATCTTTTTCTAACTACTGCACTTCAGTTCTTCAAGAATCTGCCATTTTGATCAAAGGATATGAACAGGCAATTTTAAGAGGAAGAAATTAAAGATGTCTATAAGCATTTGAAAAAATGCTCTAAATCACCAATGATTAGAGATATGCAAATCAAAACAACTCAAGTACCACATCTCGCCAGTCAGATTGGCTAAGATAACAAAACAGGAAAATGAAAATGTTGGAGAGGATGTGGAAAAATTAGGACACTAATTCATTGTTGGTGGGATTGTGTACTGATTCAACCATTCTGGAGAGCAATCTGGAACTATGCCCAAAGAGCTATAAATAAGTACATACCCTTTGACCCAGTATTAAAAGTATATAAAGTATATAAAAGTACATACCACTTTTATCCCAAAGAGAGCATAGAAGTGGGGAAAAGACCCATATGTACAAAAATATTTATAGCAACTCTCTTTGTGGTGGCAAAGAATTGTAAATCAAGGGGATGTCCATCAATTGGGGAATGGCTAAACAAGTTGTGGTATATGAATGTAATGGAATATTATTGTGCTATAAGAAATGAGGAGCAGATGGACTTCATAATAACCTGAAGAGTCTTATATAAACTGATGCTGAGCGAGGAAAGCAGAACCAGGCAAACTTTACACACTATTACAGACATATTGTATGTGTGACGGCTAACTTTGATAGACTGTGCTCCTCTCAGCAATGCAAGAAAGGGATATCCACATCCAGAGAAAGAACTACATAGTCTGAATGCAGACTGAAGCAAACCGCTTGCTCTCTCTTTTTTTGTTGTTTTATTTATTCTTTCTCATTGTTCACTCCACTAGTTATAATCCCTCTTTAAAACTTGACTAATGTTTAATGTGAAGGTATCTGTAGATCCTATATTTGATTTCATGCAGCCATGGCGGGAGGGGAGAGGAGAGGGAGCAGGAGAAAATTTGAAACTCAAGGGATTGAGGAACTGAATATTATAAACTAAAAGTAAATAAATAAATAAAGTTGTTGTTATTTTAAGAAAGAACCTTCCATTTTGTTGGCCTGAGAACTGGTCTCTCCCCATCGTCCAAATGCTAATAATTTTTTTTTTTGGAGGGGGGAAGACTGAGTAATTGGGATTAAGTGACTTGCCCAACATCACAAAGCTAGTTAAGTGTCAAATGTCCGAGGTAGAATTTGAACTCAGGTCGTCTTGACTTCAGGGCTGGTACTCTATTCACTGCACCACCTAGTTCCCTGGTAATAAGCCCCTCCTAACTTAGGTCAGCTGGACCTCCAACACGAAACATATGGTACATCACAGTACATTATCATGTGTATTCTCAAAGTCTATGTAGTTTGGTAGGACCTGCCAGTTTACAGTCAGAGGCCATTGTCTTTGAGAACCCAGATTCACCACCACACCACAATAAAGCACTGCACTAGAACTTCAATGGAAGTCCTGAAACCTTACCAAAATTCCCAACAAGGGAATCCCGTGTTTAAAGGTGTTATCTTCTCATTTGACAGCTAGTTAGTAGTTAGCAAAATTTTTATGCACTTTCCACAGGGGCCAGGGTAAGGGAGAGAGAAAGATAATTTCTATTTTGGGGAAGAAAAAAACTAAATTATTGAAATGACTTTATTAAATTATCATATTATCCAAGAACAGTCAAATCTACCATTAGGTGCCCTTATTCAATTAAGTAAGGACCTAGGACCCTGTCTAGGCTAATAACATATTATTACAGTCACATAATACATCATTCTTTCATTAAGGTATATTTCATCCCACTGTTTCCATTTTTCAAGAAGAACAATTCTGATTTTTATTTTGTATGTGCCCTCTAAGGATGCCTTTGTATCACATTAGTTATGACATATGTCATATCTATCCTATCCCATCTTGTTGACCAAGAAATCAAAGGAAAAATTTGCCAGGCACAATGTACATAAATAGTATATGATTAGAATTAATCCAGATGAGTCCAATTCCCAACACTAGACTCAACAAACCCATTCCACAGGTGAGTGGAGGCTATTACTAGTCCACATCTATATAATAAGATTTCCTGACAACAAGCCTGCAAGGTAGGGAGTATAAGTATTATCCCCATTTTGTAAATGAGAAAACCAAGGCTAAGGGTATTTAGGTAACTTGTCAGCATTTCAAATTGTTTTCACATTTCTGAAACTGAATAAAGCACTGGATTTCAAATTCAAGGGCAGGAATTCAAAATCTGACCCAGCAGCTTACTTATCGTGGGAGCACAGGAAAGTCACAATCTATCTGGTCCTCATTTACATGTAAAAAGTAAATGCATAAAAGGAGAGGGTTAGAAGAACAAGGTTTCTTAAACTGGAGACCATGAACTTTTAAAAAATATATATTTTGATAACTGTATTTCAACACAATTGGTTTCCTTTGTAGTCCTGTGCATTTTATTTTAGGCATTTAAAAACATAGCTGGAAGGGATCTCTAAACTCTACTACACTGCCAAAAGGATCCATTACAAAAAAAGGTTAAAAACTGCTGGACCAGATGTTCTCTCCAGTTATGATACCATGATTCATTCTTATTCCTTACATTATACTGTCTCTTGATTCAGTACCTTGATTTCACATTTTGTTGTTGTTGTTCATGTGTGTCTTAATATTTGGGTTTGTTAAAAAAAACTTTTTTTTATGTAAATTCACTGAAGAGCTAGAATTTTCCTATTTCTTATGATCTCCATAATCATTCTCAGGGTCTTCAGCATTACAGTTGATGGCTTAGCCTTTTAACCTTCTTCATTTTTGTTTCCATTACAATTCAACCAAGAATCAGCAAACTCTATTACCACTCACATCTGGGACTTAACCCAGCCATCTCCAGTTTGGAAATCCACTAACTTCCCCACCTCCACCCACTAATACTAATGAGAGCCCATCCCTTGGTCCCCTGCTTGAGGTAGGTCCCAGACATGCTTTACTTCCTACCATCTTCTCAACAGCTGCTTTGCCACAAAAGCATACCCTCCCCTTTTTAGTCATTTTTCAGTCATATTTTCCGGAGAAGGAAACTGAGGCAAACAGTGTTAAATGACTTGCCCAGGGTCACACAGCTGGCTAGCAAATGTGTCTGAGGTTAGATTTGAACTCAGGAAGATGAGTCTTCCTATCTCCAGGTAAGGTACTCTATCCACTGTGCCACATCTCCTCCACCTTTCCAATTTCCAGCTCTGGAACCACAATCAAATCAATATTACCTTTACTCATGGAAAGGATGTGCCAATCTATTTCCTTAAGGCTCCACTCACCCCTTTAACTTTCCAAAACCAAATACCTGTCACTCCTAGCCCTCTTTGTGTGGAGTCTTCCCAGAAGGTAAGCTTCTGGAGGGAAGGAACCTTCTTTTTTGTTTTGTTTGGCACATAGCAAGAACTTAATAAATACTTCTTCATCCATTCATCCTGGCAACTCCCATCCTCAAATCCCTAAAACCCTTCTCCCACTTGCTTTAAGTAAATAACTTCCTCCCCAGCCCACTCCCTTACTTAATGAAAAGATCTAAAGCTACCTAGCACAAGTTTCCTTATTTACCCATTGGATCTTTTAGCAATACCCTTCTCAAAGGTCAACAAACACCAACCTTTTTCTCATTCCTCCTTCTCTTTGATCTCTCAGAAGCATAAGACATTCCTTTTTTTTAACTTTCCTTTCCTTTAGCTTCTGTAACACTGAACTGTCCTGATTTTCCTAGTAATTTCAACCATTCATCTTTCTCCTCCTGCACCCCAACTACCAATACCCAACAAAGTCGGTCTTTGGCCCTCTTACTAGTCTCTGCAAGTTCACTTCTTTCTACATATTTCACTTCCCTCAAGAAACTGATCCTCTTTAGTTTGCCAATCCACAAGCATTTATTAAATAATACAGACAAAAACTAAGTCCCTGCCCTCACATTTTAATGAGGGAGACAAATTGCAAAAACAAAAGAACATACAAGAAAAATACTATCTAAGTGTTAGGCCAGGGAGGGGGCATTCGAAGGGACAGGCCTCCAGATCTCCTCTATGCGGATGATCATTTTGTTTCTTTAGGAGACCCAACTACCAAGACAAGAATGCCATAAGCAGAAGCACAGCCTCAGCTCTCCAGACAGAAATAACTATCACTGTAAATTAATTAATTGACATTTAGGTCTCTAAATCAGTCTTCTATAATTAGCTTAGGTCCTAATGCCCAACAAACCTATTAGGTGACTCTTCCCACTAGCATTCTCATTTTGTCCTGAAATGTCTTCAAATCACATTTTTCAAAAAGTGCTCTTATCAAGTCTCTCTTAACCACTTATTGCTTTAGAAAGGCTAATACTGTGAAAGTATTTTTTTCTAATCTACAAGAAGCAATCATTTCTCTTAAAAGTTTAAAAGCACACACCAAAAATCTTTTTTTTTCTTTTTGCTATATATGATGGTTTACCATACATTTCCCTCTGAACTCTCACAGGAATATCAACTGGTCTTGGTAGTTTTATGGAATTCTAAGTTTCCCAAACTTCTTTTTCAATATTCTAATTAATGTCTCTATTCCTACTACAAACATCTACCTTATCCTCCTGCCTTGTAGCAGTAATCAAGACCTGATGAAGGTTTGTCAAAGAAATTAGGACACACAGGCGATTGGTAGCAGAGTATAAATTCAAAATGCCAGGTCGCTCAGAATTTTCTTGTCATCATTAACTACAAAACACTCATTAAACACTTATTCTGAGTAGGTAGGAGAGTTGGGGGGGGGGGTAGAAGAGAAGAGCTTGACAACTCTTTCATAGAATCATAGCCAGAGAAACCTTACAGATCATCTAGTCACCTGCTCACACTTCACAGAGTACCCATATCATTCCTGGTAAAGTCACAGCTCCTCTCCGAAGGGTCTCCACTCACTCTAAAGTTTTTGCCATTACACCACTGTCTCTTGGCCCAAAAAAGCACAAAAAGCTTACATATCACAGGCCCATCTACTCTCTGAGGAGTCAAATCCTCACTGCAATCTGTTAATCCTGAAGTTAAAATGCATCTTTCAAAACTCTCCTGGTTGGTGTGATGAATTTATTTTCTTCTTCTAAATCTTGGCAGCCTTTTGAACTTTGTATTTCATTTTCCAATTTGCACTTCCTTTGGATTACTGACTATTTCCTATTAGTGTGGTCTCTGAGAGGCTCTTAACTGGGCTTAACCAGATTTGTAAATAGACACATGAACACCTAACATCTATTCTCCACCAAGAGTCGATATGAAAGGAAGACTAAGAGCTCTAAGGAGGATTTGGTGTGAAAGTAACACAGATCAGTACTGGAGTCCCTGGCTCCCTGTCCAGCACTGTGCTCTCTTCTTCATATTCAATTCAGCACACATGTTTTAAGTACCTTCCAATGTAAAAGGCACTGGGCTAAGTTCTACACTGCTAAGTAGTATCAACAGTCTCTGCAGTTTATTACCTGGTCATTCAGTCATTCTTTTAAAAGTCACTATCTAAAAAGCACATTTTAACATTTTTTTTTCCTGAGTCAAACTTAATCAAAGGTTGCTAGGAGATCCATTGGATAGAGTATTGAACCTGGAGTCAGAAAGCTCTGAGTTCAAATTCTAGACTCATTAGACTTACTAGCTGTGTGACCCTGGGCAAGTCTGTCTGCCTCATTTCCTCAACTGTAAAATGGGGGCAGTAATAGCCCATACCTCCCAGGGTTCCTGTGAGACTAAAAATATCTGTGAAGTGCCCTATACAAATGCTAGCTATTATTATCCTGTTGTTGAGAATCAGCCAGGCATAGCATATAGTGAACTGGTCTGAGTCAGAAAGGTCCAGGCTCAATTATTGCCTCAGACTGTAATGGCTGTGTGACCCATGGGAAGTCACTTAACTTCGAAGTGTCCTTAGCAATTCTCTAAGCTTGGCTCTTAACCTGGTTCATAAACTTCCAAAAAAAACGATAATTGTGTTTCAATATAACTGATTTCCTTTATAAGCCTATGTTAGTCTATTTTATGCATTTTTAAATACATTCTGAGAAGGGGTCCGTCATCCATGACACAAAAAATGTTAAGAATCTCTGCTCTGAGAGTATAAGTTATAGATGAGCTGCCCAGTAAGTTTCTATACTGGGAGTTAATTCTCTACACGTATAAAAATCATAGGATCTGACCCCCACATACACTCACACACAAAAAAATGGACCCAGAAACTCATCCCCACAATTAGCACTAGCTTCAGATTCCAAAAATGGATGAACTAACATCCAAAGCATAGTCATTCAAGTCAACCAGAGAAAAATCTAACTTTTCAGAATTCATTACAAAACATTCATATAATCAGATTTTTATTGATAAAAGGAATAAGTGACTGACTATATGGTATTTGAAGAATATATAATGCCTGCTAGTTTTCTGGAAGTGCTAGAGAGCCCAGGAAAAAATTGGCTAAATTCTTCGGAAATTCTTTGTTCAACCAGAAAACACTGGGAGAGGAAGGTAGCTGGATTGGAGGAGGGAATGTCCAGAAGCAATCTTATTTTCCTCTACTTCTGGACACGTACCATCTGTTTCTGTCAGGCAAACCTCACCAGCTTCCACACATACCATGCACACTCTTGCCCAATGACTTCTTCCACCTCCAATGAACTCTCTCCTCCCTCCCCTTTACCTAACTTAATCCTTGAAGGCACAAGTCCTGCTCTCTACAAATATTCTCCAACTATTCCAGCTCATCCTGATCTTTCCTGTCTTTCTCAACTCCTACTATATTTATCACAAAGATACTGTATTATATCACACCATTTGACATTTAGCTGCCGTCTATTTCATTAGGCATTCAATAAATATAGCTAGCATTTATATGGCCCTTTAAGATTTGTAAAGCACTTAAATTTTAAAAATAAAGTGTGATAAAGTATATTCTACACACTGTAAGAACACAAAAATTAAAAGACTGAACTCAAAGAGATTTTTAAAAAATGTTACCCTGACCAACAATGCTTTTCAATGACACCATTAATTCATTTAAATAAAATCCCACCATAATGTAGTGGAACCTCTACTATTAACAACCTTACATTTGCCCCCTCCAATTTTGTTTCTTCAAACAAATTAACAATGTTAGGGAGGGTAGGCCCATGCACCAGGAACAGAATTTCTAACAATGTCTTCATCTCTCTTACACACACACACACACAAATATGCCCTAGGGATAAAAACTGGGATTCAGTACTCTGGAACAGGATTTAACATGCATAATAAATTAGTGTCATCACCCACCCTAAGACTTGAAAACTTGGCAGGATTTGGATAGACTGAGAAGAGGTCGTGAAGGCGTTCCTTTCAGGAGGAACAACACACAGAGGAGGAAATGAAAAAGGCATGTTTGGAGACAGTGAGTAAATCAGTATGGCCTAAACAGAGGATTCAAGTGGGAAACAAAATGAGATAAAGTTAGAAAAGGGAATGGGAATGAGAGTGTGAATAGCCTTGAATGCCAGGCCAAGGAAATCATACTGCAACCACAATTAAAATACAGATACTTCAGTTCCACTTAATCTGTTGCATTTATTGAATAGAGTCTTGTGGTCCCTTTTCTTAGTATTCAATTTTGAACTTCATATTTTATATTTTGCTTATAACAGTCCAAACTTAAGTGAAAGTCAGGTTTGAGATGCTCTGTACTTCTGCATGGTTATCAGTTGACAACGCTTCTGTAGGCCCCAAATTGAAGGGAGAAAATGCTTTCCCACTACAATATATACCAAAACATAAATGCACACATGATCATTCTAGAAACAGAGAAATAAATGTAACTAACTCTAACTGTCAAGCGCCCAGCCTCAGTTATCTAGCACCTCAGCAAACTAAGAAAACAGGGTGGGAAAAAAAAAACCTGAAAACACTGGCATGTAAGAAAGCCAAAGATGCCAGGCCCAATTTATGCACACGGTTATGAAGATGTCACTACAGTGGGCTTTTACCAGCAGGATCATAAAAATAAATGACAATATCTCACAGACAGTATTAGTTGATAATTATTTCTGTAGACTGTCCAAAAGGTCATACAACCTCAAATCCTATACTTCACTTTTATGAGAAAGCAAGACCAGCAACCATCATTGAAGAAGGATCCCACATGACCATTCTCTGCTATTCTCTTCTTGTTGTAGCCTCACTCTATCAGGAAGGTGACCCTGGGTTCTCAATGCTAGATCAACATAGTGTGAGCTATGACAGGTTCTATCACGTAGGAAAGGCTGTCATAATGTGGGACTGGCAACAGATGGTTTGTCTCTCATCCAAGAACCAGACGGTTTTAGTTTAAAAAATCAACTTCACAATTATGACTTGGAGGAGGCATGTTTAAACAGCAGTTCTGAAAAAGATCTGGGGGTTTTGGTGAACTACAAGCTCAATATAAATCAGTAGTGTGACATGGCAGCTCATGTGTTCATGGGCCACATTTAAGGAGCCATGACTTCCAGGAATAAGGAGCTGATGCTCCCTCTATACGTGTCCTGATCAGACCACATAGGGAGTACCGTGTTCAGTTCCACAGCTTTGGAATGACATCAGTAAGCTGGACAATGTACAAGAGAAGGTAAGCAGGATGGTGGAAGGGGCCAGTTGGATGTGCTGGGGGATTACAGCCTAGAGAAGACCATAAATTCATAGATTTAGAATACGAAGGAACTTAAGAAGCCATCACATCCAACCCTCTTCATTTTACAGAAGGGAAACTGCAGCAGAGAGAGTGAGCGTCCCACCCAGAGTGACACTGCCAGTGGCTGAACCCAGGTCTCACTGATTCAGGTCCACTGCTCTAACCACTATTCCCATACCCACAGTCAGACAGCTCTGTTCGAGTATTTCAGAAGCATCAAATTTGTTGTTTTGCTCCACAGAGTACAATCAGGCCCAATGGGTTGACACTGAAAAGAGGTAAATTCATACCTGAAGTAGCAATTAGAAATACTCATAAGTGGAATAGATTGCCTCAGAAGGGAGAGGGTTCCCTGTCCTTGGAGGACTTTACACAGAGGATGTAAATGACCACTCAGAAAGAATGAAATCAGAAAGGTTCCTTTTAGGTAAGGGCTAGAATAGATGGCTACTCTGGCCCCTCCCAACTCTAAAATTCTGTGATTTTATGACTAGGCTCATCAGAAGGCCAGCTTCAGGAACTCACAAAGATCATCCAGGGCTGCCAAAGTAATTACTCTTCAAGCACAAGTCTAATCATGTCACTCCTCCACTCCACTGAGAGGCTCCCTATTGCCCTTAGGATCTCATCCACAAACTCTTCTGTTTGGCATTAAAGTCCTTCAAAACCTAGTTCTAGTACACTTTTTTTTCTTTTTCTAATTAGTTTAACAATCAATAATGGCAAATGATGCAACATAGTATAAAAGAATAAAAAAGGAGACTATACAAAAACAATGATTTTTTTTTAAAGTATATACTAAACTTATCAAAGTGGAAACAAAGCAAAGTAGTAACCCCTTTTGAGCCTCTTTGGTTTCTGTCTACATATTCTGTTGACAACTTCCTACTGTCATTGTCTTTTCTTTCTTTTTTTTCCTTTGCATCCTCTGCCTCATAGTCCTTCTGTTCCTCTAAGATGCAGCTCCATCTTCTGCATGAAGCCTTTCCCCTCCCTAACTACCCTATATCTAACTACTTTATGTGTGCATGTATTTATCAATTGCATATTTATGCTCTCGATATTTTTTCATGTACTTGTTGAATTCCCTTTTAAAATATAAGTTTAGGGATCATTTCATTCTTTGTACCTGTATTCCCAGCACTTAGCTGGAACATATTAACATCTGCTCAATGATCAGCTGAGCCTTTCCACTGTCTCAACCCTCACTCCACACATGAGATGAAAAGCCACACTTAAAACAAATAAGTAGTCAGGAAAAAAAATAGCAATACATAGCCATATCTGAAAATGCATTTCTCATTTTGTACCTCTAGTTTATAACCTCTTTTCCAAGAGTCAGGGCACAAGCTTCATCAGTCTTTTAAAGTCATATTGGTTATTGCCTTAACCAGAGTTTTGAAATCTTGCAGAGTTGCTTTCTGGTCATCATGAAAATTTTTCTTAGTTTCATTTATTTGACTCTGCATCAGTTCATACAAGTCTTCCCAAGTTTCTCTGAGTTCTTCACAGGCATCATTTCTTGTAGGCCAATAATATTCCATTATATTCACATGTCAATGTGTTCAGCTAGTCCCCAACTGATGGGCACCCTCTTTGTTTCCAGTTCTTTGCTAATATAAAAAATGCTGCTATAAATATTTTTGCACATATGAGTCCTTTTCTTCACCTTTGAACTATCATATATTCAGCTTGCCTTTCCTGGCTTACTATACCTTTTTTCCTTACACTCCAACTCCATAGTCTAGCCAAACTGGACTTCCTTTTGCTGTTCACGTATGACCTTCCATCTCCCATCTCTCTGTCTCCCATGCCTTGAATGCATGTTTTGCCTTGCCTTTTAGAATCTCTAGCTTTCTTCATAGTTTATCTCCTACATAATACCTGATCAGAATAGTGATCTTGAGTTAAGAAAAGGTTATACAATGTTCAGCATATTTTGGAATACTAGAATTATTTCTATTAAAAGGATCAAAACAAAATGTTTTACTACTTCAGCTGTATGGGCTATGGGCTCAGTATAACAGTGGCAAGCAAAGCTTGAGCTGTATGTTGTCAATATAAGAGAAAAGAAAGACAGGGAAGGGTGGGAAGGGAAAAGGTAGTCCAGTGCTACCCCTTAATAGTGATTAAAGAAGGAGAATGAGTAACAGGTATAGAGAAGCATAGAAGTGATAAGGGAATATGATAGATTTCAAGACTGGGCAGATCTGATAATGCCACAAGATAAAAGAGAATTCCAAGACATCACAATAATCAGCTCAGTGGCTAGATGGGAGGAAAAATAAAAGGAGATTCTGGTGATGGTCACTGCCCCCCCCCAAAAGAATATTTTATATACAAGCTACTAAAATGAGCATCTATTAATAATAGATAAAGGCTAATTCTCATCTCGACACAGACAACCAAAAGATAAGCCAAAAAGCACTTCTGGCATGGCAGAAGATGAAATGCACCTCTTTTCTTAGAGGGGTGGAGGACTATAGTTGTGGAATGCTGAATATATTATCAAGACCAGTCATCCTGGCTGTTGTTTTCCTTTGTTACATAAGAAGGTTTGCTGGATGCTGATGGTATACAAAGAAATGACAGTGTGGCAAAAATAGCATTTAAAAATAATAGTTAGCTTTAAGGTTTGCAAAGTACTTTACAAATATTATTTCATTTTAAACTGACAACCACCCAGGAAGTAAGTGCTATTATTAACCCTACTTTATAGTTGGGGAAACTGAGACATTCAGATGAATCAATTTGCCTAGGTCACACCTCTAGGGAGTATCTGAGGCTGGATTTGAATTCAGGTCTCCAGGTCCAATGTTCTATCCACTTAGTCACCTAAACTAAAAATTGTATCAATAGTATTTTTAGGTATTAGCAGATAGGAAAGCTAAATTAGAACAATAAATTTTCACTTTCTACCACAATATGTACTCCAAAGGATTCATGTGCTACACTAAATAGCAAGAGCAGCTTAGAAGGGAAAACATTTCTAGAAGGTAAAGGAATAAACCACTGTAACCCCAGGGCTACAAACTTACTAAAAGACCAGGGATTCTTACAGAGGAATAATTGCTAATATTCAGACTATGACTTCCTAAAGGGGCATACTTCTACAGAACTGTGTACCTATAAGCAGTCAAAGCCTCCTCGGAAATCCCTATTCTTAGAAGTTGTAACTCTTCCTGTAAAAGTGGTAACCCTTAACATCAAGGCAACAACTTACAAGAAGGCTTAGCCTTGGGAAAAAACCATGTTCTACTAGCAGACAGGGCCTCTTAGGGCATATCTATTTTTAGTGGGAAGGAGGGGCAGGAATAACTGCCATCAAGGCTATATAACCAAGTGTCTCAGTCCTGAGGGAACTGTATTTAGTGGCAGACAGGGACTCCCAGGAAATACCCATGCGCCTGCTCACATGAAGAAAGCATGCTCTTGTGCTCTCAGGCAAGATGGCGGATTAGAGGACCAATTTTGTTTTGTTTGCTTGTAGACCTACCCAGAAAAACTGAATATAATCCTGGGGGTTGGGGTTAGGGGTCGGGGAATGGAGAGTTAATGAAATAGAAGACTTTCAATCATTCCTGATGAAAA
The DNA here is from genome assembly GCF_028583685.1 of Petaurus breviceps papuanus. Taxonomy (NCBI): domain Eukaryota; kingdom Metazoa; phylum Chordata; class Mammalia; order Diprotodontia; family Petauridae; genus Petaurus; species Petaurus breviceps. Next base: position 26,272,364 of record NW_027187378.1, on the reverse strand, counting down.
GATCAGAGCTAAATAGAAAATCTGACATTCAAACACAAGATTTAAGAGAAGCATAAAAAGGTAAACAAGAAAGAGTAATCATAACAAAAGACTCAATAAAATTAAATTTCACATTCCTATATAGAGAGAGGATACATGTAACTACTAAGAATTGTATCATTATTAGAGCAGTTAAAAGGAGTTTATATAGGTAGCAGGCATGAGTGTGAGTCAATTATGTTGGGATGATCTCCAAAAAAAATTGTCTGAGAAAGAAGGATGCATTGGGAGAAGGGGGAAGGGAGAATTAGAATAGGGAAAATGTTCTCAACATAAAAAAGGCGCACAGGAAAGAGCTTTTACAGGAAGAAGTAGAGGGGGTAGCAGGCAGTGCTTGAATCTCACACTCTCATAAAAATTGGTTCAAAAAAGTAAGAATACACACACACACACACACACACACACACACTTAACTGGGTATAGATACCAATGTTACCCAATAGGGAGACAGGAAGGAAAGGTAATAACAGATTTGGGGGGGGGGTTGAGGGGAAGAAATAAGGGAGAAGGTGGATTGGAGGTCAGAAGCAAGACAGACTTTTGAGGAGGGACAGGATAAAAGGAGAAAGAGAAAGAGAGAGAGGACAAAAAGAGAAAAATGGGATAGAGGGAAATACACAGTGAGTGATCATAATCGTGAATGTGAATGGGATGGGCTAACACACAGAATGGGAGCAGATAGAACAGATTGAAAACCAGGATCCAACACCATGTTGTGTACAGAGACACACTTGGGACAGAAAGTCACACACAGAGTTGAAATGAAGGGCTCGAGCAGAGTCTATTATGCTTCAGTTGAAGTGAAAAAGGTAGGAGTGGCAATCAGGATCTCAGACAAAGCAAAAGAAAAAACAGACCTAATTGAAAGAGATAATTAGAACAACTATGCTTTGCTACAAGGCATCACAAAATTAAGTAATATCAAAAAATTTTATAGCAAATTTATCTGACAGGGGCCTCATTTCTCAAATATAAAGAGAACTGAATCAAATTTATAAATATAAGAACCATTCCCCAATTGATAAATGGTTAAAGGATATGAAGAAGCAGTTTTCAGAAGAAATCAAAGCTATCTATAGTCATTTTTAAAAATGCTATAAATCACTATTGATTCGAGAAAGGCAAATTAAAACAACTCTTTGATACTTACCACCTCATACCTATCAGAAATAAAAAACGCTAGAGGGGATGACAGAAAATAGGTACATTAATGAACTGTTGGTGGAGTAGTGAACTGGGCCAACCATTCTAGAGAACAATCTAGAACTATGCTCAAAGAACCCTAAAAACGTACATGCCTTTTGACCCAGCAATACCACTACTAGATCTGTACCCAAAGAGATCAAAGAAGGAAAAGGACCTCTATGTATAAAAATATTTATAGCAGCTCTTTTTGTGGTGGCAAACAATTAAAAACTGAGAGGATACTCATCAGCTAGGAAGTGACTGAATAAGTTGTGGCATATGATTGAGATGGGGTATTATTGTGCTGTAAAAAATAATGAGGGAGGTGGTTTTAGAAAAACATGGCAAGACCTATAAGAACAAATGCAAAATCAAGTGAGAAGAACCAAGAGATCAATGTGTATAGTAACAGCAATGTTATAATGATAATCAACTGTGAAAGACTTGGCCACTCTGATCAATAAAATGATTCAAACAATTCCAGGACTCATGATGAAAAATACTATACACCTCCTGAGAGAGAACTGATGAACTCTGAGTACAAATTTAAGGAAAATTTTCTCACCTTCTTTATTTTTATTGCTTTTTTTTTGCAATATAAATAATATGGAAATGTTTTATGTTATTTCACACATCTAACTGATGTATTGTTTGCCTTCTCCATGGGTGGGAAGAAGTGGGAGGGAGGGAGAGAATTTGGAACTCAAAACTTAAAAAGAAAAAGTTTAAAAATAATTTTTTAAAAAGTGTGCTTTCTCATCTTCCAGTAGTGTTATCCTTCAATTATCCAGATAATCCCACTAATTGGCATACATGATTTCCCTTTTAATGTTTAATAACTAAGATATTACCAAGGTATACAAAACTACTCATAAACACACATGTACTTACCCATATGTCCCAATGTCTAATCTCCAGCCCCAATAGGTATATAGATGGTATTCAATAAACATTCAAATTTAAATTTGCAAATTGTTCCAAATTAAACATCTCTCAGAAGATAGCCATCACTGAATTTGCTATAGTCCCCAATCCAAATTTATGGTTGTAAACTACTAGAACCCTCTCTGTAATACACCACTAATGGACCCAATATTACTATGCTATCAGATTTCTAGCCTATTCTCAGGGAAATTTGGGAAGTTCTGGTAATATTTCAGGGTTGCAAGTCTAGATGGGAACATCAGGAACCACCAAAATCTTGAGCATATCCTGTCCTCAAAAACAGTTCAGGATTGAGTGCCATGAATGCCCATTTGGACAGTGTGGTCACAATGAGCCTTTCCAATGACTATTGACCTATATACAGGCTACTGGCACTGTACATTACCTCTAATCTTACATAAGCACACTCTCAAAGAAGAAAACAAATTTGTTCCTTGATGAACTATAATGGATATATGCCTGAGTGTATTAGTAAAGGGAATTAGTAGATAAATGAATACATTTTTAAAAATCATATGCCAAGCTATATATGCCAAGCATAATGAGGTAAGAAAGGGAAAATAATCAGTAAAGCAGAATCTAGATGTTAATAATTAATAAATATTATTGACCTGTTTACAAAGTACCAATAACAGTAAAGGAAAAAACATACAAAAGATACAGCATTTGTGTTTGTACTGATCGTTCCAAGGTTACATACCACAGAAGCTAGTAAATAGCTTGCTTGGCTTACAGAAAAGGGAGACGCAGCCCACAGCCCTAACATTCCACCCCCAGAATATTCTTCACCTATGCTTTTACAAGGCATCTTGCTACATGAGAAATCTGCTCCATTTTACACTATAATGTGAATTCACAGAAAGAGAGAACAATATAGAGCAGAGCCATCCCCTAACCCATACTATCCTCTTGTTGTTGGGTTGTTTTTTTCGAAGATTAAAATGGGAGGGAGGGGGGAATCTTTTCCTCCTCAATCTACTATCACCAAAGATATTTGGGGATGACAGGGAAAAGGTGTGAAGGAATGGCCCATTTGGAAAAGGACAAAGGTCCAAAGAAGATATAATTTCTATCCTTTCTGAATTCCCATGCTCTTCTATGTCTAGCTAGTTCTATCCACTGTCTATGAAGCCAGCCCTATTTCACTACAAACAAATATCACATCCATCCACTGACACATCTGACTAAGGGCTGGGAAAATCGGAGATAAGGTTGTAGATTTTCAAAGGAACTTTTGCTACAAAGAAAAAAAAGAAAAAAAAAGAAAAACTACAAAGAAACAAAAAGAAAAACACACAAAAAATACCTGGTAGTCCTGAACTTCTGTCATCTTTCAAATATTTATTTATAAGCAGGAAATCACCTTCTCATATACTCAGCCATGAAGTCCCCTGGCCAATTCACAAAAGCTGATTTAACACCTACAAGTGTTAAAGGGACTTAAAAGGTCATCCAGTTGATGTAGGAATCCTCTCTACATTAATGAACAAGTGGCCATCCCTTGAATCCCTCTAAAGACTGGCAAGTTGCTACTGGCCTGAAGACTTTTTGAAACAGTTATAACTGTTAATCAGGTTGGTATTTATTTTTCCCCACACAGAATCAAAATCTGCCTCTCTGGATTTGTACCTATCAGGCCCAACTCTGTTCTCTATGGACAAATAAAACAAATCTAATCCCTCTACCTCTTCCACAGGATAGCCTCTCAAAGATCTGAAAACAGCTTCTCCAGACTAACCACCCTCTTCAAGAAATCTTCTACTAGGACATGGTTTCACTTCCCTTTACAACCTTGGCTGAACATCCTCAACCATGTTCTAAACTAGGACCTCCAATGAAGCATGGTATCTCCAGACACAGAGGTGATGAGTGGAAGGAACAGAAAAACATGCGCATTTTTGGACATGCCAACTTTATGGATTCATTTTGATGGATTATGCTTATTTGTTACAAGGTTTTTTCTTTCTTTTTACTCCATTTTTAGGTGAGTAGCAACACTGATGCTTTAAGAAAAGAGAGGACTATAGAACATTTTTTTAAAGGCACAGAACAGAGGGAGTTCAGGAGAAAACAAACAAACAAGGCAGTGTGTATATGTGTGTGTATGTGCGCATACACTGACACTTTTTTAAAAGCAAGCAGTAAGAAATGGAGATGCAGACTTTCATACAGAATCTTTGTGTTCTGCCATATGTATATAAGTGTTCTTTTCTTGGAGTTTAAGTCCAGAATAAAAAGTGCTTCAAGTCTTCCCTTTCCCTCCCTTCCCCCACAAAACCCCACTCCTACTGGAAAGGGTTTTTAGTTTGGTACAGTAGGGCCATGGATTTGAAGTTAAAGCACCTAGGTTTAAATCACAGTTCTGCCTCTCTCTGTGCAACTTTGGGCAGGTCACTTCTCTCTGGGTTTTAGTTCTTTCTATAAAATAAGAGGGTTCCTTACAAGGTTCCTTACAGCTCTAAATCCACAATCCAATGATCCTCTGGACTTGCTCAAGCTAGTTAATATCCTGCCTAAAATGTGGCACTCAGACCTAAGAGAATATATTGAGACTGTAACTGACCTTATTCTACATGCAATGCTTCTATGAATACTGCCTAAGATCTCATTAGCTTTTCTGGATGCTATGACAGAGTTGTCAGGGCCTTCTCATACAAACTGTTGTTTTCTAGCTCTATCTTTCTCATACTGTTAACTGTGTAGTTGATTGTATCCCTATTAAATTTCATCTGGTTAGATTCTGTCTATTGTTCCAGCCTGTAGAGATCTTTTCGGCTCTCTACAAACAGTAGGAGGATAGAGAAAGGCCAAAAATGGTAGTCAAAAACACAAATCAACTTCAAATTTCATGTCACTTGTTTTTCTTTAAAAACACTTGCATGAAAGAACATGTCAAACTATACCACTAATTTTCAGATGTGGGCAATGTATAGATTTGCTTAACTGTACTCATTTGTTACAAGGAAGCATTCAATTGGAGGGAAGGGACAATGTTTTTTTTTTCTAAAGGAAAGAGCATCAATAAATATTTAGAAAGAAAAAATCCTCTAACTGAATGATAGTACTAAAAGTTATTATAGTATAACGAAGGCAACGTAAGAGGGTGTAGCAAGCAGAAATAGCACTAGGCTTGCCATGACAAGACCTTGATTCTACTTCTGGCTATTCTACTTTATAGGTGAAGGTGGGCAAGGGATTTAACCCCCTCTGAGCCAACTTCTTTATCTGTAAAATGGACATCATAACAGCTTACATTTCTATAGCACTTTAAGATTTTCAACACACTTTATATACATTATCTGACTGAGAATGAAAATGCTAACAATACTTGCCCTATCCACCCAGTAGAGGCTGAATGAGAAAATCACTTACAATTGTAAAGCATTTATAAAGGTGAACTGTTACTCTGAAGAATCTAGCCACCCCACAGAACAATGTTTCTATGGAAAAACAGGATTCTAACCTGGAAGTCCATACCTCCAACCTCCTCTGTAGAGCCTGTCACATAAAAAGGGTAGGTAGGTACAGGCTCAGGAAGGGGTGATAATTATGTCTACCAACTTGGGACTGTATGGAAGTCAATTCACCTCTCCCCCTTCCACTTCCCCCACAAGACAAGAGGGCTGGCCTAGGTGATTTCTAAGATTATTCCCAGCATTAACATCATTATCAATTTCTACTTGAAAAAGGATTATACTTCAACTCTCTCTATGAACAATGCTAGATCTTTTTTGATGTCTTTGTGATTCAGAATTCTTAATAGTGAGATGGTGGTCACTTGTGAGTCTTGGCTATAACAGAAAGTGCCCTGACCAAAGCAGAGGGTGCTGGTACCTGAAGATTACCTGTTCTATTGAAACACAAACCACTGCTGCATCGGTGTGATTCTGAGGAAAGTCCCCCAGTAAGGCAGCACAATAGAGCAGAAAGAACTAGACTAGGAGTCAATATGTGGGTTCTAGTCTTAAGAGCTTCCAGCTGTAATTCTGGGCAAGTCAGTTCCCCTCCATAGGCCTCCATTTCCTTATCTATAAAGCAGAAAAGTAAGACAAGACCTTCATCACGGTCCCTTTTAGCTCTAATGGGGAAAGGAGCAGTAACTAAGCCAGTCAGTCATTCCCCTCAATCCCTAGTGCCCCTACTCACCTCTGACTAGAAAACTAGAGGTAGTAAGCTTATGCCAAATTTAACCGCTGGAGAAAAAAAGTAGAAAGAGTCAGCATGGACACTATATACACAAATAAATAAGACTTGGAGAGCCAAGCCTTTCAAATTACAGGGGACAGAAAGAGGAGAAAAAACTAGACAAAAGGAAAAAGAACGACTGAAGAATTTTCCCAACTAAATCACTGTTTAAAAAAAAAGACTCAGGTGTTTGGGTGTTCCTTCTTTCTCTTGCAGAAAAAAGGCAAGCATTTCTATCAAGAAGCATCTAAGCACCTCCCAAAATGGGCTTACATCTCTTGGAATGTTAAAACAAAACAAAACACAGAAACCAGGTGAGACAAGAAAGACAATAATAATAATCCTAGTTTTCCGATAGCTAAACTCGAACTGGTCCATCAGTTAAAAGGAGAACATGAGCTGGGAAAGAAAAATGCCCCGCATCCATCTGCAGCCCAATATCCCTGACTGACCTCCAATGGCCAATAGATTTCCAATGTTGGCTGCAATCCTCGGTGGAACAAGAGAGCCTGGCTAAGATCTACACAGTGACCACCAGCCTGCTGCAGCCCCTTTCCACCCACAGTGTGAAAGGTATTCTTCCCCCTCCTCCCTCTACCTTCCTTCAAGTCCCCTGCTAAAATCCCATCTCCTACAGGAAGCCTTTCACGATCCTTCTTAATCCTAGCTCCTTCCCTCTGTTGATGAGTTTCAATTGATCCTGTATATAGCTTGTTTGCCCATAATTGTTTGCATGTGGTCAGCCCCACTAGACAGTGAACTCCTAGAGAGCAGGGACTGCCTTTTTTTTTTTTTTAACCTTTCTTTGTATCCCCAGCGCGTGCCTGGTGCATAGTAGGCGCTTCTTTTAACAAATGTTTATGTGGTCCGCCTTCCCCTCCTCCCCCCCCCCCCCTCCGCCCCCTTTCCCAGGGACCAGCCCGCGGCTATAAACACCAGAGCAGACAGGAGCTCAGCCCCTAGCTACAGGGGAGTAGCCTGGGGTCCCTGGACAGGAAGTGGTGGTAGGAACGATGCCCATCATTGAGCCTAGGGACAAGGTCAGGCTTCCACTGCGCGCCACCCCCCTTTAAGTGGAGAAAGAAAGGTGGGAAAGAACCAGAAGAAATGCAGCTGCTCGAGAGGAGAATGGGTGTCTGAAGGCATACGGAGACGGGGGGCTGAGAGGGCACAGCATTCACGGGAAGGAGGCATGGGAGGGCTGTCCAGCGCTGTCCCTTCCCAGCGGGGAGGATGCTGGAGAAGGCGGCTGGATCCGCACGGGGGTGGGGGGGGAGCTTTCCAGGGCAGTAGCAGCAGCTGGACAGGGCGAAGGCTGCGGGGAGAGGGGGGAACCTTCCGAACGACCCAACTCGGGCTCGGAGGGGTGGGCGGGGGCTGAGAGGCACGGCAGGCCGGTCCACCCCCCGGGTCCTCCTCGGGCCCGTGAGGCTCGGGAGCAGGCCCGGTCGGAGGAGGCTGCCGGCCCGGGCTGGGCGGCAACAGCACAGCCGCCGCCGCCTCCCTGCTGGGACTCCGCGGATCTCCCGCGCCGCTCTCCCCCCCCTCCCCCCCCCCCCCCCCCCCGGGAAGGGACAGCGCTCCACAGCCCTCCCCCCCCCGCCCCCCCCCCCCCCCCCCCCCTGCTGGCCCCCCCCGGCCCCAGCACAATACATGGTCCCGTCCGCCCCCTACCTTCGGCGCCCCGAAGTTCGTCACCGCGGACCGAGGGAGGATTCGGGGCCTCCTGCCGGGGCCATTGGCCCGTAGTCCCCCGCTCCGGGGAACCCCCGTTCCCGCCGCCGCCCGGAGCTCGGAGCTCCGCCGGTTCCCCAGCCCAGGCAAGAGCCGCTGCCGCCTGCGCACGGCTCGGGTTCCCAAAAGCCGGCTCTCGCCGCCTCCCGCTTACCTACGTCCCAGGCCGCGCCTGATCCCTCGCTCCCCCTGCCGGCCGCCCGGACGTCGGCCATTTCCGACGGGGGGCGGCGGGATTTGCCGAAGTGCTCTGGCCGGAAACGGCCGAGCGAGGGGGAGGGAGGCGGAGTTCGGCACTTTCCGGAAGGAGCCGGTGAGGGAGCCGAGTTCTCCGCTCTCCTTGAGGATGAGCGAACCTGAAGTGAGCAACGGCATCCTGCCTGGAAAGCGTGGGAGAAACAGCGTGTGCAGGCAGGTGGCCCAGTGGCTAGAGCGCGGAACCCAAGTCGGGAAGACCTAAGCATGTGACCCTTTAGACTGTGATCTCCCCGAGGGCAGGCACTGCCTGTTGCCTCTTTTTGTATCCTCGGAGCTTTAGCCGCTTGATAAATGTTTATTGAATTGCATTGAGACTGGCCAAGTTAAGTAACATTGTGCCTCAGTTTCCTCATTTATAAGAGAAGGTTGAACTCAATGGTTTCCTGCGAATTCTAAATCTGAGTTCCTAGAATGCTTTGTCTGAAAAAGACCTGAGTTCAAATGTGACTTCATATGCTTATTTTTGTGTGACTGATCAAGTCACTTAATACTATGCCTCAGTTTCCTGATTTGTAAAAGGAGGTTGAAGCCAATGACTTCAAAGAATCCTTCCAGTTCCAAATCTGAATTCCTATAATGCCATGACTTGGAGTCAAAAAAGACCTGAGTTTAAATCTGGCTTCACACACATTAACTAGGTGAGACTGGACAAGTCATTTCATTTCTCTGTGCCTCTGTTTCTTCATCGCTAAAATGGAAATAAGGACAGCACCTACCTCCCAGAGTTATAAGGATAAAAGGAGATAATATTTGTAAAGTCCTTTGCAAAAATCTTATGGTGTTATATAAACCCTAGCTATTATTCCCAAAAAGAGCCCATGTGGCTCAACTTGGAATCTGAGATGGAGGGGAACAAAGACAAGATATAGTAGATACAGTGCTGTCCTAGGATTCCAGACGACTTTTATTCAAATCCCATTCCTGACTATGGGGGCAAGCCACTTAATGTCTCTTAGTTTCTTCATTTGCAAAAGAAGGGGGGTTGAACTCAATGGTCTCCAATGACCCTCCCCAGTTCTAAATTTATACTCATTGCTATGACTTGTAGTCAAGAAAACCTGGGGTCAGCTCTCACTGTGTGACCCTGGACAAGACACAAAAAGTGCTTTACTGAGAGGTCAGTTCTCCTAAAGAGCAGAGGGAAGAAGGAGCCAGAGACATCTATTTGTGCACACCACCTTCAAAAATACCCCAGGAATGACAGTGAGAGGCTGAGGATGGGAACCTTTAAGAAGAGGTTCTACACAAAGACAAAGCTGTCCTCTGCTAAAAATAAACCCAATCTTGCTTGACTAAAATGCCCTTCTAAGTAGTGGGGTCAGCATCACTGTGATGACTGGAGGAGTTTTCAGACATTTAAAATCAGATTGCCTTTTTAAATGAATAGCTTTGGTGTTTCTGACTAAGTTTCTAAATGTCAGGAAAAAAATGGGTGAATCCAATCAAAATGAAACAGCTGTAGACAATCTAGTCCAACAGAAGATAAAGGATACAGTTTTTTGACAGTGAGATAATTCAGCACACCTCCAATCCCAGAAGTGATGCTTATATATTTCATTCCTGTCTCTACTCTTGGAAAAAGGGAGACTAGGCTGGGGAGAGGAGGGGAGGGGAAGGTGGCAAACCTTAATGATCTGGTTGCCCTATCTCATGAAGTCACAGCTTTGTTTAGGATATCTTTAATCTCTGCACCAAACAAGTAAATTAAGATTTAAATTAGACCAAATGTGAGACCAATAGATACAAAACACAGACACAAAAGAAAGTAGTCAAAGTCTTAATGTTTCCCAAGAACTGTAATGTTTTAATTTATCAAAACACAAGAATATACCAGAAGATCCTTACTAGATCCTAGAATCTTAGTTTTTGAGCTGCAAGGGGCCTTAGAGACCATCAAGTTCATCGTGCTTCATTTTACAGAGGAGGAGATAGAATCAGAGAGATTAAGTGACTTGTCTTAGAGGGTCACCTAACTAAATGTCCAAAAGGCTGAATTTGTATCCAGGTCCTTCTGACTCCAAAGACAAGTGCCCTAGCAACTATCCCACAGTAGGATGCTACTTTAGAGGTGTTACCATTTCTAAATTGAAAAATGAGAGAAATTTCTCTATTGTTTTTAATAACTTATTGAATTAGGACCAAGGTTTTTCCCCCTTTTCTACTTCCTCATCCAGGGAAATCTTGTGTAAATCTTGAGGAAAGACTTACCCAGGCTAAGATCTAATCAAAGACAGTAAAAGAAATTCTAAGTTTAGGCCAGGGATGGGGAACCTGTGGCTTCAAGGCTACATGTGGCCCTCTAGGTCCTCAAGGGTGGCCCTTTGACTGCATACAAACTTCATAGAACAAATTCCCTTAATAAAAGGATTTGCTCTGTAAAACTTGGACTCAGTCAAAAGGCCACACCCAAGGACCTAGAAGGACACATGTGGCCTCAAGGTCACAGGCTCCCCTCCCCTGGTTTAGGTGAATGGGTGAATTCCTGCACATTGTCTACTCAGACAGGTCTGGGAAAATATGGATTCTCAAGATTGTCAGATGGGTGATATGGAAATTAATAAATCTTTTTGACCAAGACTTGGGTGATCCAAGTCTTGTACCTCATGAGTCAAGGCCCTCATGGAGAATGTGCCTACATCTCATTATAATATTCATTGTCTCATTAATTGTTAACCAATCAGAGTTGATTGCCCCCCCTTCCAGGAGCACCCTGTAGCAGCAAGCACCCCAGTGTCCCCAGGGTGCCTGCTCACACAGGTTCTTGGATCTGCTTTGTTAAAGGAAAGCAACTCAAAATGGGTTAACAAGCTTACTTTAATCAGTCAGACATATATCATTTACCTTGTTCAGGAGAAAAGGTCAGCACCCTGAACCTCAAAGTATACAGGCATAATTATCAAGACAGAAACATCAAGTAGACAGATTTCCAAACTGTCCAACCATTACATCCATACCCAGTCAACATCTGGGTTTCCACATTCTGGGTTTTTCAAAGCCGGGGGACTCTCAACAACGGCTTCCCAGAATTCAGATCAAATTACAGAACACTTCTCAAAGTGAGTCCCAAAACAAAGCTACACATCAGGGCTTATATAGCCTTTTCCTGGCTCAGAGAATGTAACAACCTTATTGACTCACTGGCCAATCAAGAAGTATCTACTGAAAAACAAGCCTCCCACCCCAGGCTCCAGGTGCACTCTAGCCTAGGGGCAGGGAAGATCTTTAAGTTTGCATTTCCATTACACACCCTTTCTTCCAAAAGCATATAAACTGTGAGCCTACTGCCATGAGGAGTTTTGGGCATTGGAGAATACCACTGACTTATTAATAAAATGCTAGCTAGCATTACTAACAAAATGACTGATTACCCAGAAACTGTCTCTCAAACTTGTTTAAACACCACAACAAGAAACCCTGCTTGAGTAAAGCCAACATTGCTGTTATGTTTATATGTGTGTACACTTTAAGTTCATTTTAGCACCCTGGGATGGTCTCTATGTGTTCAATCATATGAAATCATATGTTGAATCATGAAAACATTGGGATGGGAAGGTTCCCTCTCCAAGGGATGCTCAGCTGAAGTTAGATTTCAGGGTAGCTGTTGTTCATCTTTCATTTTCAAAGAGGACCAATGACATCAAGAGATTTCTTGACTTGTGTGTGCATTGGATTTAAGTAAGGCAGATTTGCACCAAGTCAGCAGCCTCACTCTCTCTTCCCCAGTCCAGTGACAAAAAGTCATCTTCCTTCTCAATCTCAGGCTAGTAGCCTACTGAGAACGACCAGATCTCAGGAGTTTGAAGGAGACTCAGAGGCCCTCCAGTCCAATCTGTACCTAACTAGAAATCATGCTATGATGTCCCCTACAAATAGTCATCTAGCTTCCACCTGAAGATAGATGTCTTGTGTGGGAACCCACAGCTTCCTGAGGAAGCCTGTTTTACTTTTTGGACAATTCTAATTGTAAGGAAGTTTTTCCATTATCAAGCCTAAATTTGCCTCTCCACACAACTTTCCATTATTGTACCTAGTTCTGTTTCCTGGGGCTAAGCAAAGATCAAGTCCTTCCCCACGTGACAGCCCTTCAAATATATGAAAATAGTTGTGCTCCTTCTGAAAACTTGTCTTCTAGTCTAGAGGATAAACATCCCCAGTTCCTCATATAGTATGTGAAATCCTTCATTCTTTGTCCTCTTCCTGTGGACAATTTCCAGCTTGCAAATGCCTTTCCTAAAATGTGACACTTGGCTCTGAATACAAAAGTCCAGGCATAATATGATCTATTGAATTAAAAGCCTCCTACATTCAAGGAACTATGCTGGGTGCTGGGGATACCAAGTCAGAAATGAAACCCTGGAATTTACCTTCTAATATGACAATATAGTAGGCACAAAAATAAGTTAATACAGTGCAATTTGAGGAAAGAGAAGACAAATAACCCTGAAAATCAGAGCAGTCTTCACTGAGGGCCAGCACCTAAGCTCAGCCTTGCAGGATAAGGGTTCAGAGAAGTGTTGAAAAGGTAGTATGTTCCAGGCATACTAAGTTGCCTGTAAAGTATTCTGTAATCACGTTAGAAAAATATTAGAGTGGAAGGTGGTAGCATATATGTAATTACTGAATTTCAGAATTGGAAGGGACCTTTTTTGTCTCTCTTCCTGAAAGAAAACTTATTCAAAATAAAAAAGAAACAGATTTGGTAAAAAAAAAATATTTTAGTGGCAAATGCATATTTTTAAAAATCTGTCCTCTAAAACCTATAAAGAAGATAAGTTTTAGACCTAGAAAGGATCTTGGAGATTATCTGGTTCAACTCCCTCATTTTACAGATGAGGAAACAGGTCTCTAAGGAGTAAAAGGATTTACCCAAAGACAAGTCATGAGGTTCAAATCCCATCTCTCATGCTTACAACCTGTGGAATCTTAGGCAAGTCACAACCTCTCTGGGCCTTAGTTTCCTCATGTGTAAAATAAGGGAGTTGGACTCTGAGGTTCCTTCCAACTCCAGGTCTCTGATCTTATGATCCTAGGTCATACAAATTATAAATAAGAAGGAAGGAGACTAGCATTTATTAAGTGCCTACTATGTTCCAGGCACTTTACAATTATTTAATTTGATCCTCAAAACAGCTCTGGAAATTAGGTGCTATTGTTATTTTATAGTTGAGGAAACTGAGGCAAACAGACATAAATGACATGCCCAGGGTCAAACGATTAGTAAGTGTTGGAGAAGAGACTTGAACTCAGGTTTTCCCTGACTCAAGACCCAGGGCTTTTTATCTACTGGGTCACCTACCTTTCTCAAATTTGAGTCTAAAGGCAGAATTTGAACTCAGATCTTTTGACACCAAATAAGATGATGATAGTACTATATTTTGCCCTTCTCTGACCTCATCTGGAGTATTGTGTTCAGTTTTAGGCACTACTCTCCAAGAACAATGGTAAGCCAGATTGATTCTAGTTAATCAATCCTACTATGAGCCAGCACTGTGATGGACTCTGGAGATAGAAATACAATAAATGAAATAATTCCTGCTTCAAAGGAGCTGATATTGTACCTGGGGATGTAGCAGTTACCTATGTAAGTATATACAGAAAGAAGAGAGAGAGAATAAACCCAAAATGGCTAAATACAAAGTAAACTGAGAGGAAGGACAAGGATGTCGCAGGGCCTTTTCATGTCATGGTAGGTTGAAGGGAAGACCCAGGTGCAGAAGATAACCTTTTTCAGTTATTTGAAGGGCTTTCACCTGCCTAGTCCATTAAAGTCAACAAGAATTTATTAAGCGTGTGCTGGGAATACAAAGAAAAGTAAAAATAGTCCTTGTCTTGGAGGAGTTCATCACAATGTGATGAGGGGAAGGGAAGACATGCAAACAACTGTGAACAAACAAGACGTCTATAGGATAAATTGGAGGGATTCAGAGGGAAGGCACCGAAATTAAGGAGGAACGGGAAAGATCTCTTGCAGAACGTCAGATTTTAGTTGGGACTTGAGGGAAGCCAAGGAGATGTACAGGTGAAGAAGAAGAAAATTCAAGGCATGGGGGATGGCCATTGAAAATGCACACAGCTGGGAGATGGAGTGTCTTGTTCAAGGAGTATAAGCTCTTTAATGACAGGGTTGTCTTGCTTTGGTATTTGTATCCTAGGCACCTAGGATAGTGTCTGGCACATAGAAGGTACTTAAATATTTCTCGATTAATTGACCTCATCAAGTTGAGCATTCCCTCCAAAGATAAAAATTGCAACCCACACATGCCTGCCCATACATATTGCACAACTCTTATCCATGTGCTCTAGTGCTGTTGCTCAACATTTATTTTTATATTGGCAAAGCCAATCAAAAACAACAAAATTTAATGTTGTCTGAACTGTTTAGATATAGACACACTATCATACTGCTGGCAGAACTCTAGATTTAGCAATCTTTTTTCAAAGCAACGAGTTACAATTTTTTTTTCATAATATCTAGCCCAGTCTTCCTATTAGGACCAGAGGCTAAAGATGTAGTTAAAAGTTTTTTTTAAATGATTCATCTGTCCTAATGTTTATTGATCATTCCCTTTCTCTTATCTTCGATCTCTTTATTCATTAGTTCTTTCTCTGCTGCCCCATCCTAGAAAACTTCAATTGATCCTGCTGTTCACATAAGCTATCATTCTATGTATTTGCTCCCTTTCAAACTTTCCAAACTCCCTTCAGATTCATAGATTATCTATAGTCTTTTCCCTCAACTTCCTCACTTTCCATTTACTTCTCAAAAATTTCCAATCTTGTTTAGGAACCCACCACCCAACTGAAACTAATTTCTATAGAATTACTAGTGATCTCTTAGCTGGTAAATCTAAAGACATTCCCTCAGTCCTAATTCTTACTGACCTTTTTGGCACTATTTGATACCTTTGAACATCTTCTCCTCCCTGCATTCTTATGATACTGTTCTCTCCCAATATACTTCCTATTTGTCTGCCCCACTCATCAATCTTCTTTGCTGGATCATCATCCATATCCTGAACTCTTTTCATGGATGCTCCCCCAAGTTGTGTCCCGAACCTTCTTTTTTCTCTTTACTCTATCAGTGATCTCATCAATTTTCATGGATTTAATTATTCCTAAGTTTACATTTCAGCCCTCATATCTCTACCACACCTTAGTCCCACACCCTCAAATGCCTGGAGTACAGGTACACCTATGTGTTCCATAAGCATCTCAACTCAAAATGTCCAGAACAGAACTAATTTTTCGCCCAACCCCCTACAATCAGAACTCATTTATATTCCTTATCCTTTTAGTCACAAAGGTTCAAAACTTAGGGTTACCCTCAGTTCTTTACTCTTCCTGACACCACATGTCCAGTCAGTTGTCAATCCTACTTCCTTAATACCACTCCCATTTATTCCCCTTTTTCCTTCACTCACATGACCACCAACCTAGTTCAGGTCCTTCATCACCTATTACCTGGACTATAGCAGTGGCCTCTTAAATGGTCTTCATACTTCAAGTTTTTCCCCTCTCCAATCTGTCCTCCATACAGCTGCCAACACACTGGTCTTGTTACTCCCCTGTTCAAGAAAGTTCATTGGCTTCTTCTCACTTCTAGGATCAAAACAAACTCCTGGCATTTAAAGCCCTTCGAAGTCTGGCATTCTAGGCTGATTTTATGTTACTCCCACTCACAGACTCTATAGTCTAGTAAAACTAGCCTAGTTAGTGCTCTCCATATACAACATTCCATGTCCTGTCTCCATGCAATACATGAAATGGTCTTCCTCTTCAGCTCCATCTCTTGGAACCACTATTTCTCTGCAAGACTCAGCTCAAGGGTCACTCTCCTACACGAGACCCTTTCTATTACTCCGTCCCCCACCAAACAACAATCACTTTGAATGTGTGTATATGTATGTATGTATCCATGTATATAGACATAGATTTATGTACATGTCCCCTCCCAGCAAAATTAAGCCCTTTAAGAGCAAGCACTGTTCTGTTTTTGTCATTGTTTTCTTAGGGACTAGCACAATCCTGAGCATATAGTAGGCACAGAGCAAATGTTTGCTGAATTGGATTATTGAAGAACAGATTTATTTATTTTATTTATTACTCAAATGAGTAGAAATAACCCATATGTCCAGCAATTAAGAGATTTGAATTAAGAGGCTGAAAAAATTGCGATATATGAACATAATAGAGTATTATTACACCCTAAGAAATGACAGATATGAAAAATACAAAGATGAGAAAACATGAAGTGATTTGATGTGAAGAAAGCAGGATCAGACTATACTGATTATAACTATCTTTTAAAAATTCACATTAAAAAAAATCCACAATAGCAAAAGTGATCAAGAACAGAAAAACCAAAAGGGCATTATTTTTCTTACTTTGACAAAGTATACATCTTTAAAAACAAATTGTAAATAATGTCAAGTTTCTGGCTTTACATACACTAATTTTTAAGATTTTGAGTTTTGGGGGTAGCTAGGTGGTGCAATGAATATAGCACTGGCCCTGGAGTCAGGAGGACCTGAGTTCAAATCCGGCCTTAGACACTTAACTATTACTAGCCTGTGATCTTGGGCAAGTCACTTAGTCCCAATTGCCCTGCTTTCCCCCTCCAAAAAGCAAAAAAAAAAAAAAAAGATTTTGAGTTTTTGTCAATTACTAAGTTCAGAACTTTAATTCTTTTATTTTTTAAATTTTTAAGTGAATGGCACTGAAGGGTAAAATGTATTAATATGCAGCTAACTTTATCATTGCAAGAAGCACAGACTGGGATTGCTTTGATGAATGATGAATGCACAGAGTATAAATGACAACATGCATAGTAAATACATAGAGCCAGCATCAATGATAAACTATTGGAAAAAGGAGTTAGACAATAAAGTTGAACATTTTATTCAAGCATAATATTGAGGCATGAGGGACCAATGCTAAATGGAACAAACAACTAAGCTATAAAAAGCTATAAATTGATGAGTGACATATGATCCATGAGAGGTGAAGAAAAGACTGTCTTTGAAGTAAGGAAGACCCAGGTTCAAGTCTTGGCTCTAACTTAAGGTTCTTAACCTGAGGTCTGTGACTTTTTTTTAATTTGATAACTATTTCTATATAATTTGTTTCCTTTATAATTCAGTATATTTTATTTAAAAACATTATTATATGATCTAAGACAATTCTGAAGGACTTATGATGAAAGGTGCTGACCATCTCCAGAGAAAAAACTGATGGAGCCTGAATGTGGCTCAAAGATACTTTTTCTTTATTTTTCTTTTTTTTTATCTGTTTTTTTCACAGCATGACTTACATAGAAATGTGTTTTGCATGATTACACAAATATGTATATATATACACATATTATATATACAGACATTATATATAATATATCTATATTATATAAAATATGTTATCTATATTATCTCTCTCTATATATACACATATATAACCTATGTCAAATTGCTTACCTTCTTAGTGTGGGAATGGGGAAAGGAAGGAGGGAGGAAGAGAATTTGGAACTCAGCATTTGAAAAAAAGAATGTTAAAATTGTTTTTACATGTAATTTGGGAAAAATAAAATATTAAATTAAAAAATAAAATGTTATTGTAATGAAATATTGTGCTATAAGAAATTATAATTTCATAAATATCTAGAAAGACTTATATGAATTGATACAAAGTAAAGTGAGCAGAACCAGGAATAATGGTAACAGTAACAGCAATATTGTACGATATGCAACTGTGAATGACTTATCCTCAGCAATACAATGATGCAAGACACTCCCAAAGTACTCATGATGAAAAATGCTCTCCTCTTCCTGAGAAAGAACTGATGTTGTCTGAATACAGATCAAAGCATGCTATTTTCCACTTTCTTTTTTTTTGTTTGAGTTTTCTTGTACAGTATAACTAATATGGAAATGTTTTACATGATTGCACATGTATAACCTGTATTAGATTGCTTACCATATCAGGGAGGGAGAAGGGGAAGGAAAGAAGAATAGAACTTGACACTCAAAACTTAAAAAAAAAACCCAAATGTTAAAAAACTGTTTTTACATGTAATTGGGGGAAAATTATAAATATATATGTATATGTGTGTATATATATATATATATATATATTTTAAAATCATGAATTAAGGCATTCGGGGTCCTTGATTCTATGGAAAAAAAACCCACATTATTCTGAAACGGGATCCATAATCAAGGCACTTAACATCTCAGTGCCTCAGGTAACTCTTCAAGACTCTTAAATTATAGGGAGTTTCCACTGTAGGCGTTCTCTAGGCCAATAAAATCAAAGATCCAGATAAATATAAATATATGGGTGGATATGTGCATGTTCTGTAGTTTAGGGCTTACACAACTTGTTCAGATGATAAAATGTTGGTCACTAAATATTCAACAGTAATGAAACAATTGTAGAAATATTTTAATGCTATCCTTAGTCAGGCAACAAGCATTTATTAAACACTTACTATGTGCTAGGCACTGTAGTAACACTGGAAATACAAAAAACCCAAAACACCACACCCAACCCAAAAACAAAAACCCTGATCCCTGTTTTCATGGAGCTCAAATTCTAATAAAGAAGGCAACACACATAGAGAAATGTGCATACAAGATATATGCTACATAATCAATTCATGAGGTTATGCCTTTCTGTTCTCATTCAGCTATGCAAGATGAACACAGATGCCACCACTACTCTCTGAAATACTTTGTGTCATCCCACAATTCATCTGATAAAGCACTAGTTGTTATTAGAATACCTATCAAAATCTAGTGTATCTGGATAGCAACTGACATTATAATTACTGCTTAATAAATAGCATGAGATCTGGTAATGCCAAATCTTCTTCTTTCCCTCTTTCCCTCCTTCCTTCCTTCCTTCCTTCCTTCCTTCCTTCCTTCCTTCCTTCCTTCCTTCCTTCCTTCCTTCCTTCCTTCCTTTCTTCCTTCCTTCCTTCCTTCCTTCCTTTTTTCCTTCCTCCTTTCCTTCCTTCCTTTCTCCTTTTCTCTGTCTCTGTCTCTTACTAGAGCTCCCCATCTCACCCAGGCTAGAAAGTGCTGATCACAAGCCTGATTCCACTACTAATTGGTATGCAGTCTTCAACCCGCTTTGTTTTCAACCTAGGCTGGTTCTCCCCTCTTTAGGCAGCTTAGTAGCTACTGGCTCCCAAAGGATCACCATATTTGTGTAAAACTTAGTTCAGACACCCAATCAATAGTTCAGGACTCCTGAGCTCAAGCAATCTACCAGCCTTGGTTTCCCTAGTGACAGAGATTATAAGTGTGTGCAAGCATGCTTGATACTTTTAAAAAATTATTCATTCATTCATTTATTGCTGAAAGGGATATATTTATGAAATAAATGAATGGTGTTAAGTGGATTCTTCAATAATAGCTAGCATTTATAAAACACTTTAGGGTTTGCAAAGCACTTTACACCTATTTTCTCATTTTATCCTCACAAATCTGGAAGGTAGGTGCTATTATTATTCCCCTTTTACTCTACCTAGCTGTCTCTTCAATGCTTTATTGGATCCTCAGTCTCCAATAAGACAGGTCATGACCCATTCATGCCTTCTCATCCTACATGATGATTATGATCCATGTCCTTTTATAAATAAATTCTCCACAGGGAGTTGATTCAACCTGCTGGGGGTCTTGCTACATGTTTTGATATACTAAATGGATACCACTGGACATACTTGGTAATCTATCCCCCATTTTTGATATATGACCAGTCTTACTACTTTTCTGATCACATATTTCTCTGTCATCTTGACTCCTCACTATCTCACACTTTCATATCTCTATCTCCTCTATCATATCATATCATATCATATATCAAATCATATCTCACCCTATCCAATCTGTTGTCAAGGTCTGTTGACTTCACCTTGGCAACATCTCTCCAATATGCCCCACTTCTTTCCTCTGATGCTACCACCCTGGTATAAACCTTCATCACCTTACACTTGGACTTATGCAATAGCCTTCTGGTGAGTTTGCCTGCCTCAAGTCTCTCCCCACTACAAAACATCATCCAAAGAACAGGTCCAACTACATCAACTCCATTCAATAAATCCTAGTGGCTCCCTATTACTTTCAAGATCAAATGTATTTTGGGGGCACTCAAAGTCCTTCATAATCTAGCCCCCTTTTAACCTTCTTTACACCTTCTGCCCTACTACACATTCTTCAATTCAGTGACACTGGCCTCCTAGTTGGTCCATGAACAAGACACTCCATCTCTCTGCTCTGGGCTTTTTCTCTGGCTGTCCCTGAAAGGCTCTTCCTTCTCATTTCCACCTATTGATTTCCCTGGATTCCTTCAAGTCCCAGTGAAAATCCTATTTTCTACAGGAATCCTCTCCAACCCCTCTGAATTCTAGTGCCTTCCCTTTGTATTTATCTTGTATATAGAGTGTTTGTGCAAATTTGTTTGCTTGTTATCTCCCCTGTTAGATTGTGCTCTCCTTGAAGGCAAGGACTGTCTTTTGCCATATACATTTTAGAAGATAAGAGTATATGAAACTGCAAATCTCCAATATGTGGAGTTTCTTTTTCTTTTAAAATAGGTAATAAGTTCAATATGTAATTCTCAAAGCTGTTATGGCTATCCATTATTCCTTCTGTTCTTTTTTTATTTTTTGGAGAGAGTAAGAGTTAGGGGAGAACTTTATCCCTGCACTCTCCATCTCTCCCTTCCCAAACAGAAAAAAAAAGATAGAAACAAAACACTTGTAATAAATATAAATAATCAAATCCCCACATTGGTCATGTCCACAAATGTATGTCTTATTCTGGATCTTGAGAACATTATTTCTCTCCTAAAATATGAGTAGCCTGCTTCTTCTTTAATCCTTTGGAGTTGTGGTTGGTCATTTCATTAATCAGAATTTTTAAGTCTTTCAAAGTTTTTTTTTCTTGACATTATCATTGTATAAATTGTCCAGATTTTGCTTACTTTCACTCTGAACCAGTTTAAACCAGTCTTCTGAATTTCTCTGAAATTGTCTCAGCATTTCTAAAGAGACAATGATAGCTTATCACATTCATAATTGAGTAGTTCAAGATGAAGATCAAGTGACGAAATATTAAACATATTGTGACCTCCTTGTTCAGGATTTCTATAAATGTTACCTCAAATTATCTTGGGATAGAGGGATACATAATGGAGAGGAAGAGGGAAGGCAGTGGTGGTTCAGGACAGGACTGCACTAGTTTAGACATTTCACTCTCTAAGCTAAATTAATAAGTTAAACCAATGGAACCAATGAAAATTATTTCTGGAAGACTTGTACCTAAAATACAGAGTATAGTATTGATATTTTTCTCCAACACTATTCACATTCTTTGACTATTTATTTTTTCAAAATCTTTCATAATCTAGACCCTTCTTAGCCTTCCTTACACCTTATACCTTACCACATACTCAAACAATACCACATACTCAAAACAATATAATTTTAAAGTCATAAAACTGCCCACAGATATTACACCTGAAAGGCCCAGTTTAAAACTTTTTTTCTTAAAGGCTCTTGAATATACCAGTTAATTATGCACTAAGTCTATTTTTCTCTAGCCCTTTTTTTTAAAAGAAATAATAGCAATTTCTCAAATGATGATGCTAACTGAAATCAATATATAACTTGCCAATATTTTCTGATGTAATATGTAGAAATTCTATATATGTGGAAAAATATAACTATATATAATATAAAAATATATAATTTTTTAAACAGAGAAGATATATATATATAGTGGTCCATGACAAAAATATTATTTTTAGACAAAATTTCCCTCTGTATGCTTTAATATTGTTCAAAATTCAGTCCCAGAAATGTAGGGGCTTATAGGATGAAAACATGATGCTAGGTTATGTGATTCTAGACAAGTATCTTAAAATCTCTGAGCTTCAGTTCATTCATCTATAAAATGGGGTTAATACTTTCCTTTACCTCATAGGGCTGTTGTCAGGTTCAAATGAGATAATTAATAGGAATGAAAACACATAAAAACAGAGGAAAAGGGCTATATAATTCAAATGTATTATTATTTATATGAAGTATATCATTAATTGTAATAATTATAACAATTGCTTTTAGCTAGCTGCAATGCCAAAAGCACTGCAAATGAAAATGTTATAAATAACTATAGTAATAATGGAATCTATACATTTGCCAAATGGGTCAGATAGTTTTAATCTATCCCATGACCACAGACCATACCTTCTCAGTATCATAGCCAACACTGCTTTTTGTTCTTTGTTTTTTGAAGAGAACCAATGACATTATGGGTGATGTCTTGACTCATGCATGAATTGGATTTAAGTGAAGCAGAGTTGCACAAAGTCATTGGCTTCATTCTCTCTTCCAGAGTCATCAAAGTCCAGTGGCAAGATAAAAGTCAAGATGACTGGTGATTGCAGTGGATGACCTTAAACACCCCAAAACACCTGTGTCAGCTGCCTCCATGGCAGTAGGAACAAATTGTTCTCATATGTCCATTCCACCAGGGAAAGTCTTCATATGCTTGAGGTAGACATCCCCCTAACTCACCAATGGGTGTGAGACCTGTCAGTTACCCTCAGTCTGGTTTGGTCCTTCTGCCAGGATGGTTTAACAAGTGGTGGCCCCTGTGTATATTATAGCTTCTTGGAGCCACTGGTGAGAGTTGGAGGTAAAGATGGATACCAAAGGTAGATGAGAAGCTCTGAAAAGGGTTGCAGCATTGCCAATAATATTGTAAATCAAAGCCACAGGTCAATAATACCTACAGCACAGTACTTTGCACATGGTGGGATTTCAATAAATTTTTTTTTACATCACATCATATATTTTTCCATGAAAGGCAACCTTTTCATCTATAAAATGAAAAATTACACTCTATACTTGTCAGAGCAATGTATTAAGCCTTTTTTTCTATTGTAAATAAACAGAAGAGAAAATGGGGAAAATAAAGCAATTCCCAAATGCCTGTGATTACAAGGTCTAGGGATAGGAAACCTGCAGCCTTGAGGGCACATGTGGCCCTCTAGGTCCTCAAGTTTGGCCTTTTGACTGAATCCAAACTTAACAGAGAAAATCCCCTCAATAAAAGGATTTGTTCTGTAAAACTTGGATTCAGTCAAAGGACCCAAGAACCTAGAAGGCTACACGTGGCCTTGAGGTCACAAGTCCCCTATCCCTGAAAAATCAAAACACTTCTAAAAATAAGTTCTGGCAATGTTTATATAATTATTTTCATTTGCACAACAATTTTTTGTTTTGTGAGGATATAACATAAAATTTTATTATATTTATTTTTTACGTTTAATTTTTATTTTTCTCCATTGAATGTAAGCAAAAATTTTAAACACTTAAAAAAATTTTTAGTTCCATATTCTCTTCCTCCTTTCCTTTCCTCCCCCTCCTTGAAAAGGCAAGCAATTTGATATAGATTATAGATGTACAGTCATACAAAACATTTCTATATTAGCTTATTGTGAGGATTTTTAAAATGTAGCATTATTAATGAATGGATCAGATTGTTCCCTGATCTCTTTGTCAAACACTATGTCTGCATCTTTGTGAGGATGGGCAGATATCATGCACCAATTCCAGACTGTTTGCTTGAATCTCTATGGCACAATCTCTATGGCACTTTCTCTAAAGAGATTTTCTTGGGATTCCTTGCTTCTGGAAGGGGAATAACTCCTCTTAGGTTGCTTCAGTTTTGTTTCATATACTTCTTTTTCAAACACCTCAGGAAAACTCCAGTCACAGCTATGATTAAAGTTCCCCAATCCTTCCAAACTGATTGTAAAGAGCTTTCTGATTTTATTTAAGGCCTCTGAAGGCTAGAGAAGAGCAAATTTGGGCTGCACAAGGTGGGAGCCTATCTTTCTTCTTTGTAAGAGTTGAAATACCCAGGAATAATATCCCAGGAGTGCTGTCAGACAACTGGAGGGTAAGTGCTGGTGAGTTCTACCCATAGTGTAATGTAGTAGTGAAATCTCAACTTGAGCAATGATGATCAAAATCACTTTCTGGAAATTTTCCTGCTACCTTGTAATGCATGCCCTGTGTTGCTTAGTCAAGCCATTTTGGTTAACTCATACATGGCTTGTCATTTTTTTATGTCTCTATGTGCAAAGGCTACTATAATACATGAATCTGGCAAAAGTTTGGGAGTAGAAAGAGGGAAAAGCAACTATCCACAGCACAACTAAAAAGCAAGCAAATAAGATTTGGAGGCAATGACAAATTACAAGAAAAGAAAGGGCTATTTAAAAGTTTTTATTTTGTTTTTTTCAATTAACGAAAAATTTATTTTCTTCCCTCCTATTTTCCTTCCTCCCTCCTAATGGAAAAAAAGAAAAACAAAAACAAGACCCTTGTAGCAAATATGCATGGTAAAGTAAAACAAATTCCCACATTAACCACATCCAAAAATTATATCTCAATCTGCACCCTGAGTCAATTACCTCTTTGTCAGGAGGTGACTAACATGCTTCATCATTAGTCCTTTGGAATAGTAGTTGGTCACTGCATTGATCAGAGTTATCAAACCTTTCAAAATTGTTTGTCTGTTGTTATTGTATAAATTGTTCTCCTGGTTCTGCTCACTTCACTATGTATCAGTTCATACAAATCTTCCCAAGTGTTTCCGAAACCTTCCTCTTCATTATTTCTTAAGGTACAATAACATTCCATTACATCTATAAATCATAATCTGTTCAGCTATTCCCAGTTGATAGTACCTTCTCAGTTTCCTATTCGTTGTTCACCACAAAAATGACTACTATACAAATTTTTGTAAATGTATGACTACATTTAAAAGAAATCTACTTGCCTCCACCAAAACTGTTTTAAGGAGGCCTTATAAGATTCAGCAGTACCTGACTACATTATAAGGTGAGAGCAATGTAGAAGTGTAAAATGAATAATATTGATTATTTTAAATTAAAATTTTCTTGTATAAATAAAACCAGTATAGCCAAGAATAGAAGGAAAGAAGAAATTATAGAAAAAATTTTCATAAACAATGTCTCAGATAGGATATGATTGTGTTGGAATACTTCTGTGATATAAAAAATGATGAGCTGATTGATTTAGAAAAAACACGGAAAGACGCAGACTTAAGAAGGAAGATGCTATCCACCTCCAGAGAAAGAAATGACAACTAGAAATATGCATAGTACCATCTTACATGTATATGTGTGTATCTGTGTGTGTGCATATGTTTAAAGATATCTATGTATATGTGTATATATGCATATATATATATATATTTGTATTTAATTGTAGCCTTTCTAGGGCATGTAGGAGGGGGAATAAGGGAGAAAAAAAAAAAGCAAAACATCCACACCAAAAACCAAAAGAAAACCTAGAGGGAAGCAAAGAAATCTAGGTAGGTAGCTTTGAAAGCAATGTGTAGTATTTATTACACAGATTTTCTTGAAATGGAAACTTATTGTTCTATGTTGAATTCTCTCATTCTGCTGCATACAGGGAAATGTTTTTTTTCTTTTTTGTTTTGTAATTAAGTTTAAAATGAATAAAAAATTTACACTAAAAAAAAAAACAACAAAGATTTTTTTGTTTTTGTCAACACAGTCACCTTGATTACCTGCAGTACTTAAGTGGACTTTATAGAAATTCTTTACCACATAGCTAACTTAATGCTGTGCCTTGGGTAATATATGCAAAATGCTACATTTTATAAGGAATTCAGTGAGTATAAAAGTACAGTATTACCATATTTACTGGCAAATCCCACCCCTCCCCCCCAAGTATTTCTTCCTCCAGTGGAAAGGAAGGAGGAGGAAGGTTTCTTTGTCTAATTTCCCTTCTGGCAACTTGCTGTACTTGTCAGCAGGAACCTCCCCAGAAAGGTTTGGGAAGAGCTCCTGAACAGGCATGAAGTAGCCAGTAAGAGCAGTTATTCATTGTTCACACTTCTTTGCTGCAATGAGGATTCTTATTCAGGTATCAGTGTTAGGCTTAAATGGACCCTGAGGTCCTTACCAACTCTCAATATTCTGTGATGTTTAAGAACAAAATTAGTATAACTAGGTAATTTATCCACCTTCTAATTTCCAGCTCAGATTCACAGACATTTCTCACCCCAGCATGGTTATAAATACCATCTTGGTCATCTTTACAACCTCTTCTAATACAGGCATAATGAAGAGAAGCGAGGTTGTGCTACACTGTTCCATACAAAGGCATTTTTTATGAGCCAAACAGAAGTCCCAGAAGGTGACACTAGACTAGACATAATTGAGGTAGACAGTCTATCTGCCTTGAGGTTTAAATCATAATCAAAATAAACAATCATTTTAAACTTATCCACCCATGCCTATAGCTTGCCAATGGTAAATAAAGAAGCTGAAAGCCTTAGCTACACTGACCCAGGATATCTGATGATAGGAATGAAATATACGCACACCTTCCAGTCTTCTCTAAAAAGAAGCTACAGGGGATAGCTAGCTGGCACAGTGGATAGAGCACCAGCCCTGTAGTCGGGAGGACCTGAGTTCAAATTTGACCTTAAATTCTTACTAGCTGTGTGACCATGGACAAGTTATTTAATCCAATTGCCTCCCACCCCCCCCCCCCCCCCCCCAAATGCAGCTGTAGAGAACCAGAGACAGACTTTAACAACAAACCTCAGCTACCTTCTCCTACTGCCCCTATGGTTCCATTCTCCTATTGGGGCATTTCTCTCAGAACTTCCATTTTGAAGAAGGGCCCATTATCAACCATCTTCACTAGCTACCATCATGCCTCAAGGTGGATGCTCTCCCCTCCCCCCCTTTTCAGCTCCCTTGAGTGTTTTGTTCCTGGTTAGAAATTAAGCTACTTGATAGTTTATGTTTGTATTCCCAATACTTAGCACAGTGCTGGGCACAAAATAAGCATTTAATAAATGCTTGTCAACTAACTTGAAAGAAGGAAAGGAAATTTTTAGTCACTTCCCCTTCTTTCCTATTTCACCAGTTGAATTTCATAGGAGTAAGTATTTAAGTACCTGACAATCCTGCCAACTCTGACTTGGGCACATCTGAGAGAAGAGGGAAGGGCTCCAAGGCGTTGTCAGGCTTATGACACAGGTTCATCAATGCCAAACCTTTTGGTGTTCTCTGCCCAAGGCAACTAGCAGTATAGTTCAACACATAAAATTTCCCCAGAGACATGCACAAACCAAGAACACAGAAATAGGCGAAAATAGGGTAGACTCCTGCAACCATACTGTTCTAGCAAAATGAAGGTCTTACTTGGCCCAGCTACCAAGGAGATAGATTGTGGCAGTACACACTGTCCTCTTAATCCCATGACTCAACTTCCTTGCCTCCCCATTTGGGATGACAAGGGCTGACCTAGAGTAAAAAAAAAAAAAGCATAGTCTATGCATAAAATAGGAGAGAAAAAGAAGTCTGGAGCCAAGGGTACACTTCCAAAATAACTCATTAAAAAAGTTAGAAGGGACCTTAGTGCCATGAAGTCCAATACATACCTGAACAAGAATCCTTTCTACAATGTACCCCAAAAGTCATCTTGTTTTTTGTTCAAAGACTTCCAGTGAAAGGAGACCCAGTATATCCTGAGGCAGCAGCCCATCCTACTTCAGGAAAACTCTAATTGTTAGAAAGTTCTTCCTGACTTAAGTCTAAGTTTGCCTCAGCAGTTTCTACCCACTGCTCTTAGTTAAGCCTTAGTTCAAGCAGAAATGGATCTAGTCCTTATTCCATTTTACAGACCTTCAAAAATTTGAAGACAAATAGCATGTGTACCTTCCCATGTCCCCTTCCCCTCCCCCTCTTCTCCAAGCTAAATGTCCCAAGTACCTTCAACTCATTTTTATACAGCATAATCTAGAACAGGAGTTCTTAACCTTTTTGGTGCCATGGACCCATTTGGCGGTCTGGTGAACATATGGGTCCCTTCTCAGAATCTTTTTAAATGCATAAAATAAAATATATGAGTCACAAAAGAAATTAAGTATATTGAAGTACAGTTATCAAAATAATGTGTCCCAAAAGTCTTAGTATAGTTTGAAGCTACAATATTTTAACTAAGACTTTTGGGCCAATGCATACTAAAAACAAGTTCATGAACCCAGGGTTAAGAACCACTGGCTCCTCACCATCATCATCCTGCTCCTATTTATCAGTATTCTTCCTAAAATGTGGCACCCAGAACTGAACACAGTATTGCAAACCATGATCCATGTTGCACCAGGGATTCATATTGAGCTTAAAGTCTAATAACCTGCCAGACCTTTCTCAGACAACCTGTTGTCTGGCCACACCTCAGGAACTAACTGGCAAGTCATAACTCTAGAGCTGGAAGGGACTTCTGAGGCAGTCTAGTTCAATACCCTCACTTTACAGGTAAGGAAACTGAGGCCCCAGAGGCTAAGGTACTTGCCCAAGGTCACAGAGGCAAGCAAGAATCAGAGGCAGGATTTGAGATCAGATTCTTTGACTCTAGGGTCCATTGTTCTTTCTATTTAATATATGTCTTCCAAATCTGCTGAACCTAAACCCCACAGAGTTGAGTGACTTGTTCAAAGTCATTCAGCTGGTTCATGGACAGAATTCAACACTCCTAACACCTAAATGTCATTTGATTCATCAGATAAGAGATGATTATTGGAGCAAACACCTGTGAATAGATCATAATCTAGCATTCACAAAAAGGTCATTTAAGACACTTGTATTTTAAGAGGCAGCATTGGGACAATGGACTGAGCAGGTCTTAAGCATTCCAAACTCTAGGCTCAAGTCCCAGCTGTGACATTTACTAGCTTTGTTTTTATGGGAAAGTCAGTTTCCTTACCGGCAAAATGGGGATAATAACACACATACTACTGTTAGAGCCTAGGCAAACCTGTTTTTCTCTAGTCTAGTCTTTCTCACTCAAACTTGCCCTATGCCTTAGACCCTCTCCTCTTTTTTTTTTGGCAACTGTTAATACAGTGGATAAAACACTGGACCTGAAATCAGGAAGACCTAAATTAAAATTCAACCTCAGACACCAGTGATGTGACCCTGGGCTAGTTGCCTCAGTTTCCTCAACTGTAAATAATAGCACCTACCTTGAAGGTTTGTTGTGAGTATCAAAGGAGATAATATTTGTAAAAAGTGCTTAACACAATGCCTGGAACATAGTAGGTGCTATAGAAAATACCTTTTCCCTCCCTTCTCTTCTGGTACTTCCTCCCTTCTGCCTTGCTCCTTTTCTGGGATTTCCATCCCTCTCTCAGCAAGATTCTTCTATTCTAGGCTAGAAATGTCCAGTTTCTCAGATGACTGTCTCCTCTTCTCTCAGCCTGTGGACTCAAAGGCAAGGAGACTAGTTGCAGCAGGCCTCCTTACTTCCAGTAAAGAATCTGAGCTAACCCTAACAGAGTTCACTTAGGGGTTTCCCTAAAAAGCATAAATCTGAAAGTCACAGTGAAAGCATGATGAAGCAAAGTTATGGCATGTCTTGGGAACAGCCCCTTACGTGACCATGAAGGATCCCCTCATCTTACTACAGCCCGAACATCCCCATCTCAGGGCTCCCTTGGATGTCTCTAATTAAGCCATATAGTCTTCTTGTGAAGTCATCAAATTAAAGAATCCACTGTTTTCTTCATTGACTGGTCCATATGATTCTCCTACAAAGCCTCTCTGAGTTTTAGCAATGGGCTTCCATGACTATATACTTCATAGTATTATGCTATAATATGTTATTGATCCCTCCATAATTGTTAACCACTATCATTGTTAATAGTGGGCATGACATTATCCATGTTACTTTAGATGACCAGGAAAAAAAACACAACAAAGTGCTTCAGCCAAATTATCTCAGAACACCACCTCTACTCCTCACCCAATGCCTTCCTTGAGTAACATTTTAATTGGACATCCTTGACCATTAAAGAGAAGAATCAATGAATCATCCATTTGAACAATGTTTCTGTACCTTTTCTTTTGAAAATTATAGTTATTATTCAATGCTTTTTATACAGGGAATCGTGTGATAAATTCCTACTTGACTTTAATTCCCAGAAAAATCTGCTCTCCTCAGACTGATGTCTTAGCAGCAACAAGCCAGGGTTTGGGGTGGGTCTTCTTTGGATTCTGGAGAAAGAATGGGAGTAACCTTCAGCCCCAAGGAAATATTAATTCCTGGCAAGATCACCTACAGAGAATTACACCCCAGGAAGTCACAGAAATTAGCCTCAGGGGTAGTTAGGTGGCAAAGTGAGCTAAGAGCACTGGCCCTGGAGTCAGGAGGACCCGAGTTCAAATCTGACCTCAGACACTTTGACACTTACTAGCTATGTGACATTGGGTAAGTCACTTAACCCCAATTGTCTCTCCCCCTCCAAAAAAATAAAGAAATTAGCCTCAGTTTATATAGCCTATAACAAACTAATGGTGATTAGACTGGGCACTAAGGTTCTATAGGGTCAGAGTATGGCACCCATTGTCACAGTGCTGTGTGATGTGATAGAAAGCAGCCAAGCAGTGGAGGGCTCTCTCCTCATCCAAGGTATTAGGGAATTTCAGGTCCTAAATCTAATATGAAAGTTTTTATCTCTTCCTGGGGGCTTCTCTGGTTCAAAATATCCAGACAGAACTCATTCTCCTTTCCCTCTAAACCCTCCCCTCTTCCTCACTTTCCCCAACACTGTCAAAGGCACTGCTGTTCTGCTCAGCCAGGCCTACAGTCTCAGGGTCATTCTCTGACTCCTCACAGTCACTCACCCCACACATCTAATTTTGTGCCAAATACTGTGGTTTCTACCTTGAGGACATTGCTTGTATGTACTTCCTTCTCTTTGCTCACCCAGCTACCACCCTAATACATGTCTTGTCATTTCTTGCTGGGGCAGGTACCATAGGCTTCTAATTCTAAGGTCTCATCCTAATTCTAAGCTCTAATTCTAATTCTAAGGTCTCACTGCCTCAAGTCTCTTCCCTCTCCAAACTATTCTCCATTAAGCTGCCAAAGTAATTTTTAAAGTGTTTGCGGCCCACATTATTTCCCCATTCAACAAATTCCAGTGGCACTGTATCAAAGCTCTTCATGACCCAGATCCTTCTTACCTTTCCAGTCTCCCTCCACAACCCCCGTACATAATATTCCACTTCCCCTCTATGTGCCTTTGCACTGGCCATCCCTCATCCCTGAGAAAAGAAATATCCCATTG
Organism: Petaurus breviceps papuanus; assembly: GCF_028583685.1. Classification (NCBI taxonomy): domain Eukaryota; kingdom Metazoa; phylum Chordata; class Mammalia; order Diprotodontia; family Petauridae; genus Petaurus; species Petaurus breviceps. Next base: position 26,240,814 of record NW_027187378.1, on the reverse strand, counting down.
CTTCCTCTTAGTTTTCCTGGCTTCTTCAAGAGTCAGATCAAATCTCACTTTCTGCTGCAAACTTTGCCCAGTCCCCCCAGCTACTATATGGTGTTATGTGAGTACATGTTGTCTCCTCTATTTGAATATGAGCTCCTTGAGGGCAGGAACTGTGCTCTGCCTTTCTATCTCCAGTCATTGGTACAATACCTAGCACATAGTAAGGACACAACAGGGGGCGGCTTGGTAGTACAGACTGCGCTGGGTCTGAAGTCAGGAAGATCTGCATTCAAATGCAGCTTCAGACACTAGCTGGGCAAGTCACTCAACTTCTGTTTGCCTTAGTTTTTGCAACTGTAAAATGGGCATAATAGTAGCACCTACCTTGCAGAGTCATTGTAAAAACCAAATGAGATGTTACCCATCATAAACCCCATAGTTAAGAACCCTTGATGAAACATTTATAGTATCAGTTAGTGATTCATTGAGAAGACATTGTCTCTTGATTAAAATCAAATGGGAGAATGTGAAAAATAAATATTTCTCTCTTATATTTGATAACTAATTATTGAATTAAATCCAAGGTTTTCCCCCTTTTCTACTTCCTCATTCAGAAATCAACCAGGAGGGAAAATCTCTCTTAGAAATTTACCCAGGCTAAGATCTAATCAGATAGTAAAAGAAATTCTAAGTTTGAGCTAATGGGTGTATTCCTGCTCATTATATTTGCTCTCAGATAAGTCCAGGGAAAAATGTTGATTCTCTTTATCATCAAGACAAGTGATATGGAAATCCATGTCTTTTTAACCAAGATTTGAGTAACCTAAAGTCAGTACCCCAAGATAGACCACCTCCCATTTGATTAACCAATCAGAGTTGAGTAGGCACCCCTTGGGAACACCTCCTCTTCAAAGGGCATATAAACTGTGACCCCTACTGCCATTAGGGGGTCTTTAGTCTGAGACGGGGGGGGGGGGTCAAATGACCATTCTTTTATTAATAACCTGTTGGCTTTATTAATAAATTCATTTAATTTATTAAATTAATATTTAATGATTAAATAACCTTGGGGAAAAAACAAATGAGATAATATTTGTAAAGCCCTTTAGCACAATTCCTGGTATGTAGTAGGCACTATGTAAATGCTTATTCCTTTCCCTTCCTAATAGATTCTTGTCAAATGATTATTGGTTACTCAGAAGTCAATAGTGTCATCTGTCCAGAAGCCATTGGGATAGTTGAATAGAGTGGCAGCATCATCACTAGGAAAATTCTCATTATAATCAAGAGTTGGCTCCAGGCTGAAATAATGTTATTATTATCATTATCTTTATTATTATCAGCCTCCTACTTAAAATAAGTAGAGACATTTCCTGTTCTTCTAGGGAGGGAAATGAAAATAAGGTCTCTCTTGGAATGTATATGCTTTTCTTCACCAGAAAATAAAAACTATGGAATCTAATGCATTTCCCTTTCTGCCTTAGCTGCTAGGAGATTTAGAACACATTTTAGTGGCCAATTGCAATACCGGCTGGTCATACACTCCCCATTCCTTGCTTTATCCTTAAAACATTTTATTTTGCATTGTTTCCAATTAATAAAAGCCCTCAATACCCTCTCAGAATCAGGAAGAGAATACGTCTTAGATAAATCAAATTGAATATACCAAGTAAGTGACATTAATATCTAGAAGTTATGAAGATTTTTTTAAGGCTTTCAAAGATGTTTGTAGATTTTTCAAAGACTTTTATAATTTTGAGAAAATTGTAAAAGGCCATAGGATGGGGATATCATTTCATGAAAATCTGTCTTTTAGTCTTTCTCCAAATATCTCTGTTTACCTTTGTTTCAATCTCAGAGAGACTATGTTTCTCCATCACTCTTTATACAAGAAACATTTATTGAATAAGTATCTATTATATGAAATGCACTGTTACTATGTAACAATAATGACCATGACACTTGGCCCCAGAAAAGGAAAAAAGGTACCTCTCTCCCTTTTTAGAGGTTGGGGACAGTCTGGTATTTAATACCTCATTATTTGATTGTTGCTTGGTTATTTTGAACTGTTGTCTACATTCCACCTCTCACTCCCAACCCCATTTCCTTTTAAAAATTCTTTGTTACCAGGTATTCTGGGCTACACCTGACTCTTGGTTAGTTCCTCGTACATTGTGCTGGACACTAGAATGAAATGAGACACCCAGAGATCAATCAACAGTTTACATAAAATTGAATAGGTTTTGCACAAGCAAAAACACTGAAGTAAGAGTTAGAAGTAAATATATTTATCAGTGTGGAAGCATATTTAAAATTTTATTTTTGGTTCAACTGAAAATTATTAAGAAATAAATATTTCTCTACAACACTTTTCAGACTTAGCACTCTCTCCACTGGGCTACATAGCTGCTTTTGGAACATTGTAGGCCTGTAATAATTATTTATTAACTCATTATCAGGAAAACAATTCTTTAGAGTGTGCTAAAAGTTAAGTTTTTATTATTCTATCTGATGAAGCAAACAGTTAACTGAACTATCACCTGGGCTCTGTAACTATGTTCTATCTTATTGGAGAATTGTGCAAACTTTTTGAGAATGCTAGAAACTGTAACTCCAAAGGCGCCTGTGTGGGAGATTTGCAAATGCAAGATGAATTTCTGTCTTTTGGAATTCTGTCTTTCTCTAAAAAGAACATACATATAATTAGTTTTAATTTAATTAATAAAATTGTTTCTGACAGGCTTAGGCATAAAATGAATTTTTCATCCATAATAACATGTAACTATCAATGTAGCAGTATATGTATGTGTATGTAATTTATAAGTAAGTCAATATGCACATGTTATGAATATGTGTTCAAAAAAATTTTTTTTTGCTGACAGTATACTATTTTTTAAGGCAATTAGGGTCAAGTGACTTGCCCAGGGTCACACAGCTAGTAAATATCTGAGGCTGGATTTGAACTCAGTTCCTCCTGATTCCAGGGCCAGTGCTCTACATACTGTACCACCTAGCTATCCCTAAGCAAGATATTATTAAAATAATTTGTATATTACTAATCTAAACAACAGACAGTTTTCATTCATTTAGTTTATCCTGTATGAATTGTTAGACCAATCTCTTGAATAATAATGATTTTGTTGAATAGTCCTGTAATGTGCTGGACTTTGATATAATTAGCAATAAATAAATAAATGAAAGAAATCTGAAAATAGGAAGGTATGGAAGACTTCACCATCTAGAGGTAATTATTCTTCCTGTACAAAAATATCTTCCATGTCAGTTACAAATATCTTTGGTAAGCATACATCTTTTTGCCTTATTCTTTGCTTGATATTAATCAGACGGTAGTTAAGCAAAGTTATCTACGTTTACATTTATCTAGGAATCTTGTACAAGCTTAACATATGCAAGAGAAACTTACAAGACTGTTTAAGTTTACTGAGACAAATGTGTTTTTACAATAAAAAAAACATAGCGTGCTTTTGTATTCTTTGCACCTTTCAGTCAAATGTGGGACTAAAAAGATCCAGTCTACTGTAAAGAGATGTTTACAAAAGCCTGGCTTTTCAGTTATGATAGATAAGACCTTAACATCTAAAACACATAAGGAGAAGAAAAAATTAATTTAAAAAACATGTAGGGAACTACTAAAAAAAAGTCACAATAGTAATTCCAAGTCCACAATGGACAAATGGTCAAAAGATATGAACAGTTTTCAAAAGAGAAATTAATTAATAATAATCACATGAAAAAAATGTTTGACCTCATTTACTGTAAGAGAGATGCAATAAAAAATACTTTGAGGTCTAGTCTTAGTCCCAAAAAATGGGCAAAAGCCACTAAAAACAAGCAAACTCAATGCTAAGGTTGAAAATAGGATTGTAAACCTATGGAACCTTTTTTGTTTTAATTATTTTAAATTCTGAATTTAAGACAACAACAACAAAAAGAGCATTTCCCAATACACATATGTTTTATATACACATATATAGCTCAGAACATAAGAGAGGATTCTATATGAAACCACGAATCTCTACTTCATATTGTTTGCTTTTTAAAAAGCTATCTAAGGGCGGCTAGGTGGCGCAGTGAGGACCTGAGTTCAGTTCCGGCCTGAGACACTTAACACCCACACAAAAATACTGGCCGTGTAACCTTGGGCAAGTTACTTAACCCCAATTGCCCTCCAAAAGGCAAAAAATAAAAATAAAATAAAAAGCTATCTAGTAATTCCATGTATTACTTTCAAAACTGTCCTTCTAGTCTGTGCTTTCTTCTGAACATCGTTCTGTTCCCTTCTTTGCATTTTAAAAAATATTTCAATGGCTCTTCCTTTTCTTCTGCCTCTTCCCCTCCTCTTCTCTCCCCCAATCTCTCTTTGCTTTTGCTAACCTCTGCTCTCCACAATAAAAAATTAAAAGAAATAAAGAGAAAAAAATCCTCACAACAAATTGTTTAGTCATTTCAGTTGTCTCTAAATCTCCATGCCCCCATTTGGGGTTTTCTTGGCAAAGATACTAGAGTGGTTTGCCATTGCCTTCTCCAGCTCATTTTAGAGATGAAGCAAAGAGGGTTGTCACTGACCCAGGGTCACACAGTCAGTAAGTGCCTGTTCATAGTCAAACATAATGAATCCATGTAGGAGCCATGCCCCCAAATGCAAGTCTATTTTTGTACCTTGAATCTGTCACCTCTCTGTCAGGAACTGGTTAACCTGCTTCATCATAGGTCCTCTAGAGGACAAACTGGCAGTATAAAGTAAAGGTTACTAAAATTATCATGATCTTCAGCCCTCTGCCCACCCCTCCCCCAAAAGCCCCCCACTGTTGTGAATATGGACTGAAAATGTTATTAAAAACAGAAAAAGAGTTATCTGTGCAAAGGATTTTGTAGCAGCATTATATATAATTTCCAAAAGCTGGGGGGAAAACCTAAGTACACAACAAAAGGGGAATGGTTAAATAAATGTTAAATAAATTGTTGTACATTGTTGTCCTCTTGCCAGTTCTAAGAGCATGAATGAAGTGGATTATTTTTATAGGCTTATTTTTCACTCCTAATGCTCCTCAGTTTTTAAAAAGGTGATACAATTTTCTGCCATTCTTTCCCAAAGCATTTTAAAATGAGTTTTCATTATAAACTGGCAGTACCTTTGTCTGCTGTCTCAAGTATTTGCCAGCTAAGGTTGTTTCTGATCTTCTTTGACCTTTTTCTTCAGTTCATTTCAAATCAATGAGAAGAATTTATTAAGCACCTACTATTTACCAGGCAATGTTCTGGGCATTGGGAATACAAAGCCAAAAGAAAAGAGAGGGGAGGAAGAGGAGAAGGAGGAGGAAGAAAAGGAAGAGGAGAAAGAAAAGGAGAAAAAGGAGGAGGAGGAGGAGGAAGAGAAGAAGGAGGAGGAAAAGGAGGAGGAAGAAAAGGAAGAGGAGGAGGAAGAAGAGGAGAAAAAGGAGGAGGAGGAGGACTTCCTGGCGGTTTCTTTCTATGCATCTATAGAACATTCATTAAACAAGTATTTATTAAGTGCCCACTGCGTGCCAAGTACTGTGCTAAGTACTGGAGCTACCTCCTATCCCAGCTTTTGGTATCCTTTATGTGTTGTTGTCCCTCATTAGGATTTAAGTTTCTTGAAGGCAGGAACTGCCTTATTTATGAGTATTTGTATTCCTTGTGCTTAGCAGAGTAAGTATATAGGAAACACTTAATAAATGCACTATTTATCTTAACAATGAGGTGAGGTCACAAAGAGGGGACCTTTTTTGTCTGCCATCACACTGATGACTCAGTGAATTTACAGCCCATTCAAAGCTCTCAGTTTATTTCAGGTGAATTGCATTCTACTCATATCACTGGATCATAAATTTAGAGCTAGAAGGGAACTTAGAGGCCGTCTGATTCAATCCCCACATTTTTCAGCTAGACAAACCAAGTCCAAGAGAGGTTAAAGGATTTGCCCAATGTTATTATGCAGGTAGAGTGAGCCACAAGTGGGTTTGCACCCAAGTCCTTTGATTCCAGAATTAAAGCTCTCTATAGTAAGGTGCCTGTTCCCCATTCCATACTAGTTCATATAAAGAACAATAGAGCAATATAAATTTGATATGAATATATGTATGTGTATATATATATAGACACACACATTGTATATGTAGTTTAGGTTAATAGCAGTGCTCCCTCCACAAAGATTCTATACTTGTTATCTCATTTGATCCTTATAACAAACTTGTGAGGTTCATAGAACAAGTATTATTATCTTCATTTAAAAGATAAGGAAACTGAGGCTCAGGGTGATGAAATATTAATTAAGCTGTATTATTTGCCTCTTACAGCTTGTAAGTGATAGACCCAGGACTTAAGCCTAAGTCTTCTGACTCCAAATTAAGTGTTTTTTATGCTATACCACAGCTTTCTATGCAGATGTCCCTCTATCTGCATTTTTATGGACATATCTGTCTTGTCTTTCTCACTCACACATATAGATACCCCTAAAGCTACATTGTCCTATTAATTAATTAAGTAGTTGTCCTTCAGTCAAAAGGCTGCACTTGAGGACCTAGAGGGCCACATGCGGCCTTGAGGCCACAGGTTCCTCATGCCTTAATTATTCCCTTATGCTATTTCTCTATGTAGATGTTAACTAGCTCTATATCCAAACCTAAACATACTATTTCCCAAGCTACGTTTGCCCACTTAGATTCTAGTACCTCTTCCACCCAACAAAGCAGTTATTCTGGGCCTTGCTAGTTTGTGTGCTCAAAAGAAAAATAACACTCAATTCATTATAGGTACAGGGATGCTCAATGGTTTCATTTTATGACTAGTCCTCAAACTGACTTTGCGTTCCCAGCAGAGCATCACATAGAAACTATATAGACAATATTCTTCATACTCTGTGGAACATATTGTATCAAGAAACTCTCTTCCTCGATGGCAGAGGTATCCAACATGCTACCTGGGCCACAACATACACTGGTTCCAGATTAAAATATAATTGGGAAATATTTAACAGAATGAATAATGATGAAATAGAACATGGGTGATGTTAATATGTGGTTTTCTAAGTCAATATGAGGTTGCACAGATCTTTATGTACTGTTTAGTGGTTCCCATTGCTATTTGAGTTTGACTGCTTCAGCAGGAGTCCAATCCCTGAACTCTTAAACTTGGGAACTCTCAAACTGGGAAGTACTGCTCCTCTCTGACTAGATTGTTCTTGTCTTTGACTAGAGAGACTCCACATCATACTACACATGGCAATTTATAATTTCCCACTCCTCCATGCAGGATTTGAGGTTGAGGAACATGAACAATGACCATGAACTACTCTATTGGGTCAAGAACTCACAGATGTCTGCCTCTGCTATGTACGTCTGCAGGAAATCTATCAGAGCTCCAGTTGCTACTATTTATTAAGCTCTGAAAGCCCAGTCTTGGGATCTCTCCTCTCAGGAGTCACTTCTTGGTGGCCCCTACTTGACACTATTTAAACTTATGCAGAAACTTGTGATAATAAAGTTTAATATCACTTCCTTTCTCCATTTCCCAATTTTTGGCATCAATAGCACATTTGAATGAGTCAGACTAAGGTTTAAGCAAATGTTTAGTGTCAACCTTTAATCATGAGCCTTTCTTTTAATGCAATACTGATTTTCACTCCTACTTTTAACTACATACAAACCAATGATCTGAAATTCCTCCCATATAAGTTATCAGTCATTTACTCTCTATTAAGATATAATCAATTTAGGGGTGTGTGTGTGTGTGTGTGTGTGTGTGTGTGCGCCTGTGATATTTGAACTCAGGTCTTCCTGACTCCAGGCCCATAGTTCTATACACTGCACCACCCAGCTGCCTCACTGGAGGTATGCCTTGAAAGACCCTTGGGATTCTAAGAAGCAAAAGTGAAGGAGAACATTCCAGGCATGAGGGCTGGAGAGAGTAGAACTTACACCAAGGCATAGAGTCAGGGAGATGAAGTGTTATGTACAGAAACATTAAGTAGGCTAGTCAGTCTGTTTGGAACACAAGAGTATGTAAAGAGAATATCCTATTAGTCTGGAAATACAGGCTGATTCAGAATGTGAAAGACTTTAAATGCTAGCTTGAGGAGTTTGTACTCTATCTCACATGCAATAGAGAGCCCCCAAAGCCTCTTAGCAGGAGAGTGACTTTGTCAGATTTATACTCTAAGAATAGGGCGAAGTTATATGGAGAATGACTCAAAGAGCATAGAGATTGTAGAAAGTAGAGCTTGGAGTCAGGAAGACCAGCTGCAACTCTATTACAACAGTTTAAGTGAAAGGTGATAAGGCCGGGATTGAGGGTAGTGGCTATGTGAGTGGAGGAAAGGGGAAAGCACTAGCAAAGATTCCAGACAAGCCAAGTTCCCCTAAAGGCCAGGCCAGCAAAAATGGAGTGACCAAGAAAAAACATGAGTAAGCTCCTCCTTCCAGTCCAGGATCACACAAGAAGACAGTCAAAAGTCTGAAAGCATTCTGGTCAGTGGTCATTCAGGGAAACTTGATGACAGCAACAAATTCACTGAACAGGGCCTGAAAGCCAATGAGATCTTGCATCCAGGACTGGTGGAGCAGCTATGACGAAGAAGTCTGGGAAGTCCTTCGAGGAGCCCAAAGTCAGTGATATCTGCATGGGCCTCTTTTTGTTTCTCTCAGGATTTGACCAGGGGACAAGTATGTTACTGCATTAAGGAGATGGAGACTGGACAGTGAATAAATTGGATAGTCAGGAAACAGAGGCAGAAGGTGAGGATAAAGGCAGAGTTCCAGAACAGAAGTCATAGAAGAATAGAGGGAGGGACTTATCCATTCTGTCCAGCAGTTTAGCTGCTACAAGACAAGAGCAGTGCCCATTTGGCAGTAGGGACAACACCTCACATTAGCTACCCCATTCAAAGTGAGGGAGGAGGCAGAGAATGGCCCTGTTTTTAATCCCAATCTGAAAAATGAAGCTGAAGACATGAGTCAACAGAAGAAATCTCCTGATTGAATTTTTTAAAAATTATGGATTAAGATAGACCCAAGAGCTAAATCTAGGAGATGAAAGTAATGGCACAATAAATACAGCTCAATCAGCAGCTTAGTGGGCAGATAAGGGGTGCAGTGGATAGAGTATAGGACTTGGAAGTGGGAAGACCTGAATTTGAATCCTATTTCATATATTCACTGTTACTACAATTAATTCACATTAACTGTATGGCCATAGGCAAGTCACTTAACTACTCTCAGCCTCAGTTTCTTCATCTGTAAAACAGAGATAATACCAGCACATACCTACCAGGACTGGTGTGAGGACCAAATGAATTAACATATGTAAAGTGCTTTACAAATCTTGGAGTACTCAGAAAAAAAATAGATTGGCCACAAGAACTCAAAGAATGGATGGAAGATATGATGAAGAAATTAAAACATTTAATCACAGCTCTTGAGGAAAAAATGAAAAGGGTAATAAACAATGTAGAACATTAGAAAGTAGAATGATACAAAAGATTCAATGATATAAAAATAATTAGGACAAAGTCAAAAAGCTAAAAAAGTAGAATGTGCAAGTTCTCTATTATTCAAAGCAACTAACCTAGGAATCAGGACAAGAAACAATAATTTAAAAACCATTCAGTCATTTTTTTCAGTCCCATCCAACTCTTCAAGACTCTTTTGGGGGTTTTCTTGGCAAAGATACTTGAGTGCTTTGCCATTTCCTTCTCTAGCTCATTTTACAGATGAGGAAACTGAGGCAAACAGGGTTAAGTGATTTGCCCGGGATCACACAGTTAATAAGTATCTGGGGCCAGATTTGTAACTACAAATCTGTGTTCTACCCATTCCATCACCTAGCTGCCCTAGTGAGTAGCATACTTCTGATTATAAAATGCCTATAATATTCTTGGATTTTTAAAATATATATCCATATTCCATTGGAAATATACCCATAAATAGAGCGTTCTTGTAAAAAAGTAGGATTTCCACTACAGGCCTCATCTCACAATGTGGGCAACAAAGTTAAGAGGCAAAAAGTGCTTTCTAAAAAAGCTGATATAGCTTCTTGTTTGAGCACTAATGTATTGGAGAAGTGGTTCCTACAATGGATGAATGATTTATGGTTGAGAAGCTAAGCAGGGGTTGAGGGTGTAAGAGTAAAGGTCAGGGAGAAGGGTATTTCCAGTTTCCCACAGACAAAGTGATGGTCACAAGCTCAGTGACAGTGTGGAAACTAGACAATCTATTCTCCTGAAGCAGTATTGCTAATAAATACTATTCAAATATTATGGTAGTCTAAGCTGAGAGAATCCAGGCAAACTTTGGCCTACACAGTAACACTAGGAAGAGAAGGACCAAAATTAGTGCAAATATAATGGGTAAAACTTTGTCTCCTTACTTTTTTTACTCTTTTTTTTTTACTAACTGTATTACAGGAAGTATTATTTTTCAAATTTAGTTTAATTTTTCAATTAACAAAAATCTATTTTTTCTCTCACCTTTGTATCAAAAAAGAAAAAGAAAACCAAAACCCTTGTTTAGAAAAAAAAAAACCTTGTAACATAGACAATGCAGGTAGTATTATAATCAATACTTAAGTATTGAAATATTACTGCCAACAAGCTTAGAAAAACACCATTATGCTTTTTTTAAAGGGTTAATTTTTTTTAAATGAAAGGTTAAAACCTGTGTCTTGCATTAGGAAAATATCAATTTTCTTTTCCACTGGTGAAAAACATGCTGCCTGTACTGGCTCCAAACTATTTTTACTTCCAAATTAATCAAGGATAGAAATGTTGCACAGTGAACTGTTATAGAACTGAAATTGTGTAACAAGAAACATTGCACAACTGAAATGAAAGCTAATAAAAATCCGAAGAGGATGGAACAGTTTAGCTAAGCGATGGTTTGTGAATGTGTTTCTGACAATATTTCTGTATCTAAAGCAATTTAAGACATAATTAAGGTAAGATAAGGACATCTGGGTAGATAGTGGACAGAGTGCCAGACCTGGACTCAGGAAGACTTCTCTTCCTAAGTTCAAATCCAGCCTCAGACAATTACTAGCTGTGTGACCGCTTCACCCTGTTTGCCTCAGTCTCCTCATCTGTCAAATGAACTAGACAAGGAAATGGCAGACCGCTCCAGAATCTCTGACAGGAAAACAAACTCCAAATGGTCAGACATACCTGAAAACAATACAACAATAAACAAGGTGAAATTCTTAGAAACCCCAATATTGTTAATAGATTAGAAATATTGTAGGGAAGTGCAGTATTTACACAGATGTAAAAAACAGCCAAGTCTCTGCCCTCAAGGAGCTTACAAACAAAAAAGAAGCCACTCTCTTTGGTCTGATTCCCTGCTCACCAGGCCATGTTCTGGCTAATAATTCAGTTTCCCAGCTACCCTAACAGCGGGAAAGGGGTACATGATTACTTGTAATATGTTTCATTGTAAATTGATTAACTAGCATTCCAATTTTTAAGTTAGTTTCTTGGAGTAAATCAGTTCCACAGAATTTCTTGCTTTTTTTTTGGGGGGGGGGAGGTAGGGCAATTGGGGTTAAATGACCTGCCCAAGGTCACACGGCTAGGTTTGTGTGTGTGTGTGTGTGTGTGTGTGTGTGTGTGTGTTTTAAGTGTCTGAGGCTAGATTTGAACTCAGGTCCCTCCTGACTGCACAGCCAGTGCTCTATTCACTGTACCACTTAGCAGCCTCTCCACAGAACTTCTGGAGTGAGGGATAAATTAAACTAAGTTTTTGGGTTGATGAAACTGAAGAACCAGGCCAGATTTCACCTAAAGTGACTTTATGAGGGTACAATACAAACCCATTTTGAGCAGGCAGTGAGACCTTTTCTCTCTTTAATTCCATATTTTACTATGTGCTGTTGTTTAGTCATTTTCCTTTTTTTAATTTTTAATTTATGGAATAACACAAGCATTTCTATAACATAGTACAATAAAAAAAGACAATTGTACATGAAACTGCAAATCCACTATGCACAACTTGTTATTCCTTTCAAATATATAACAAAATAATATAAATTTCTTTTTTCCCCCTTCCTCCCCCCCCCCTGCAGATGGTTACCATTAGACACAAATAGGTCTATCTATGTAAAATTATTCTATACATACTTCTATTTATCAGTTCTTTCTCTGCATGCAGATAGCATCTTTCTTCATATGTCCTTTATAGTTTATTTGGGTACTTATAATAGACAAATAACTTATTTGATCAAAGTCATTCTTAAGACAATATTGCTGTTATTGTGTACAATGTTCTCTTGGTTCTGCTCATTTCTCTCTTCATTATTTTGGGCAAGTCTTTTCATGTTTTTTTCTAAAAATCATTTAACTCATCATTTCTTATAGCACTGTAGTATTCTATCACAATTATATACCATAAATTGTTCAGCCATTCCACAACTGATGGATATCCCTGCAATTTCCAATTCTTTGCTACCACAAAGAGAGTGGCTGTAAACATGTTAGAACATATAGATTCTTTTCCTTTTCCCCTACTCATCTTTGGAAACAGACCAAGTAGTAGCATTGCTAGGTCAAAAGGTATAAGTAGTTTAATAACTCTTTGGACATAATTCCAGATTGCTCTACAAAATGGTTGCATCATTTCACAATTCCACCAACAGTGAATTAGTGTCCCAATTTTTCCACATCCCCTCCAACATTTGTCATTTTACACTTCTATAATTTTAGTCCTCCTGGTAGGTGTAAAATGATATCTCAAGGTTGTTTTAATATGTATTTCTCTAACCAATAATGATTTAGAGCATTTTTATGACTATAAATCATTTTGATTTCTTCATTGGAAAACTGCCTGTTCATATCCTTTGACCTTATATCAATTGGGGAATGACTCATATTCTTATAGATTTGACAAAGTTCTTTATATATAATTTTAGATATGAGACCTTTATCTGATAATTGTCTATAAAATCCCCCCCCCCGTTTTCTGTTTTCCTTCTAATCTTGGTTATATTTGTTTTATTTGTTCAAAACCTTTTCAATTTAATATAATTGAAATTATCCATTTTACACTTGTTTAGTCATTTTTCAGTGGTGTCCAACTCTTTATGACCCCATTTTGGGGTTTTCTTGGCAAAGATACTAGAGTGGTTTGTCATTTCCTTCTCTAGTTCATTGTACAGATGAGGAAATTGAGGCCAACAGGGTTAAGTGACTTGACCAGGGTCACACAGCTAGTAAGTTTCTGAGTCCAGATTTAAACTCAGAAGAAGAGTCTTCCTGACTCCAGGCCCCCACTGTGTGCTACCAGGTGCCCTTTATACCAGATCTAAAATGCAGGAGCTCATTGATCACGCCATCTGGCAAAAATTTGATATTTAGATAATTAAAACAATGGATAATGCTAAATATTGGCTTTAGCAGGGTTGTTGTGAGGGTCAAATGTGATATAATATTTGTCACACTTAGTACACATGCCTGGCACATAGTGGGGTGCTATATAAAGGCTTGTTCTATTCCCTTCCACCAATGATTATGATGATGATAATAATTGTATAATATATAAAGATTCAAGGCTGACTGATATAGTCGACAGAAGATTAACCTTGCAGTCAAGAATATGAGTTCAGATATTGCCTTTGAGACAGGCTATAGGACTATGGACAAATGACTTCAACTCCCAGGGCCCTAGATATCCCTCTAAGATTGTATTACAAAGAAACTGACTATTTGCATTGGTGGAAGGAGTTTTCATCTTGGGAAGTCCCCACAACACTGAAATCATAGGTCTTGACAAGACCCCTCCCCCATAAAAATAAAGAATTTTTAAATTTAATGCTAAGCAGATCCTGATGACCCTGTGAGGTGGTGCTGTAAGCTTTATCCCAATTTTACAATTTAGAAAATTGAGTCTGAGAAAGGCTAAATCATTTGTTCAGGGTGTTTGAGGTGGTTAGATCTTGGTCTGACTCCAAGTCTAGTGCTCTATCTGCTATGCTTTGCTATGCTAGCCTGCTGCAGAAGATGCCAACTATTCCATAAAAGAAGCCAGAAGGAAGATAATTGCCTTAGGCAATGCCCATAGTAGGTATTTATCAAATCTAAACAGAACTGAATAGGTCACTCAGTGGATAGAGTGTCAGGCCTGGAGTTAGGAAGACTCATCTTTACGAGTTCAAATCTGACCTCAGACACGCTGTGTGACCCTGGGCAAGTCACTTAACTCTGCCTCAGTTTTTTCATCTATAAAATGAGCCAGAGAAGGAAATGACCAGCCACTCCAGTATCTTTGCCAAGAAAACCCCAAGTGGGGTCATGAAGAGTAGGGTATGGTGGAATAACACCAACAAAGCTGAATTGAAAAGAGCTCCAGAAACCAGAACAGAGATCTTGCAGAACATAGGATCAGCCTAAGATGTAAAAGAAAGGCTCAAGCCTGTAAGCTACTTCTGGTTTTGTTTATTCAAAGGAGAAAAGGAGACCTCTACTGGATTAACAAACACTTTCTTTTCAAAAGGGTGCTTAGACCTGTCCCAAAAGAACAGGCCACTGGTGCAAAAAAGAAAAAACAAAAACCCACCACCAAAAAACAAAAAACAAAGGATTCTCTACCCTCTCCAAACTATACTGAGAAAAAACCCAAGCGAAATTTCCCATTTTTGTCAGCCTCATTTTCCAACAAACCATTATTTGCAATTTAGAGGTTTAGAATTTGCTGGGTGCTTAGCTTCCAAAGATCTAGCACATTCACAATTCACACACATCCTAAATAAAATCTAATTTTCTCTCCAATGCCAACTGTTTCCCTCCAAGATGTGCTGCCAAACCATCTCTGGAAGAGCACACTTCCCAAGGGCCTTAGTTAAGTTGTAATAACTTATTTACAAAGTGCTTTGGTTTACATCAGCCTTCAGAATTTACAGAGCACTTTCCTACACACTATGAGGTGGGTGTGTTATCCACATTTTACAAGATGAGAGGACTGAGCCTTAGTAGGATTAAGTGATTTACACACTTAACCAAAGAGGCTGTGACTAGTTATGCATCATTTAAGTCCATTCAATTCTCACTCCAGGGCTTTTTGATTGCACTACAACATCTTCAGCTGCAAAGATGGCCAGTGAACTCAGCAGAGGATGATGGAAAGAGAAGAAGAAAAGAGGCAAACCCTATAAACACCTGTTTCCCAAGTGGAAAAACTCCAGTTTAAAAAAATACTAGCAAGAAAATATGACTGATGGCAAATAAGAGAGAGTTGGACAGGGCTCAAGAAGACAAGAAAGAAGTTAAGGAACAAGAACAAATTCTATCCCTTGTATTTGTTAAGGCAATAACTTGGAAGAATAGATAAAATGCTGTATTTATAGCATGTTTCCTTATCTGTAAAATAAAGCTAATAATAGCACCTACCTCACACAGTGTGGTTTCAAGGATCAAAAGGAAATTATTTCACATAGGAGATCTCCATATATGTCATATAGAAAGTACTTTGTAAAATTTAGAAATGCTATATACATGCCAGTCATTATTATTATTATTAAGTTAATAAGCCACATTTGACATATGAATTGTAAAGAAATTGTCCCTTGGGGAGGGTAGAAAGGAGGTAAATTAACAAATTTTTGAAGATGAATTTTTGAATAGCCAGCATAATAATATTTTTTTATCTGCCTACACTGAGTAGAGGAAGTGGTGAGAATAATCTAAACATTATTTCTATTGGTCTTTATCTTTTTTTATTGGAGGGGGGAAGGCAGGGCAATTGGGGTTAAGTGACTTACCCAAGGTCACACAGCTAGCAAGTGTTAAGTGTCTGAGGTCGGATTTGAACGCAGGTCTTCCAGACTCCAGGGCTGGTGCTCTATTTACTGTGCCACCTAGCTGCCCCTTCTATTTGTCTTTAAAATGGATTTTGTTGCCCATCCTTGAATATGAGTGTGACTGACTTGAGATTTCGAATTAGGATCATAGGTTTTAGAGATGGAATGAATCAAGATACACCTGGCTGGAAACTTATCTGGCAGCTAGGTGGCACAGTGGATAGAGTGTCAGGGCCAGTGTCAGACCTGATTTCAAATGTGACCTCAGGCACTTACTAGTTGTATGACCTTGGGCAAGTCACTTAACCCTGTTTGCCTCAGTTTCCTCATCTGTAAAATTAGCTAGAGAAGGAAATGACAAACCACTCCAGTACCTTTGCCAAGAAAACCCCAAAAGGGGTCACGAAGATATTTGGACAGGACTGAAAATTACTCAACAAAAAGAATTTTATCTAGCTTCTTCATCTTAGCTGTTGGTCAGAACCACTACTTGCTTCCCCATTCCATGCCATGATAGGCAGCACAGCATTACCTCTCAGACATAGGTACCATGCTGAGCTTTCTCTTTTCTTTATGGCAATGATTTATTTCTTCCCTAGATTTGGGGAGGTAATTAAGCATTTGGGTTTAAAGGCCTCTTAGATGTAA
This sequence comes from Petaurus breviceps papuanus, assembly GCF_028583685.1. Taxonomy (NCBI): domain Eukaryota; kingdom Metazoa; phylum Chordata; class Mammalia; order Diprotodontia; family Petauridae; genus Petaurus; species Petaurus breviceps. Next base: position 26,224,371 of record NW_027187378.1, on the reverse strand, counting down.
GTAGGTACTTGGGGGAATAAAATTAAGAAGGAAAGAGGTAACTTTCAACTGATCTGTATTCATTATATCCATTAAAAGTTAAAAGAAAGACTATTATCTAAGTTGGATAATAACTTTAAGTTGATAATACCACTATAAGCTCCAAATAAAATCTCAAATAAAATAAAACTTTCAGTCTACAAGGTAACTGTATCAATTATTTTAAAATGCACTTTCCATTAAGCTTCACTCATTAAACCTTTTCATACAATAGATTTTAGAGTAGCTTCATAATTTGCATTAAAGCATATCTCCTTTGTTGGTAAGACTCACTGCCATGGTCCCTATATAGCATTAGGATAGTGTAGTGGCTAGAAATGGAATCAGGAAGACTTGAGTTCCAATTCTGCCTTAGCCATTTACTAGGTGTATGAGCTTGGACAAGACCCTTACAATCTCAGTTTTTGTTGTTGTTCAGTCATTTAGTCCTGTCTTGACTCTTCATGATTCTATGGGCCATACGTCTGCGGGGTTTTCTTGGCAGATACTGGAGTGGGTTGCCATTACCTTCCCCAGTGGATTAAAGCAAATGAAGGCTAAATGACTTGCCTAGAGTCACATAGCAAGTAGATGTCAGGGGTCAAATTTGAACTCAGGTCTTCCTGACTCCAAGCCTAGTGCTCTATGTACTAAGCCATCTGTCTCATTTTTCTCAACTTTAAAATGGAGATAATAGCACCTAGTTCACGGAGTTGTTGTATCAAGTGAGATAACATGTAAAAAGTACTTTGTAAACCTTAAAGAGATAATAATCTTGATGAGATAAACATAAATGCTTGCTATTAATATGATGCTCAATAGCTTTCTTTTTGCCATTCACATAACTGCTATCCATTTCTGATTAACTCCAGGATGACTTTCTTATGCTCTCCCAATGAAAGTCAACTTGATTGAGCCTTGAGAGAACAACTAAGTAACAGCAGTAGCCAACAGATATTAATTGAGAAATTACAATGAATTTTGCCTACATCATGTCACTTTTAGCACCATCATACAGGCTAAGTATTATGATGCTAATTTTTGTAAAGGAAGCAAATGAGCCTCAGAGAAGTTAAGATGTCACAGAGAATCAGTAGCCCAGACACCACTCTCAGGTTTTCTGACTCATTCCAATCTTTTTTCATTATACCACACTGCTTCTCACCTATTCTCCAACCTCCCTGACTCCCCTTCTGCCAAACTTGACTTTTTAGAAAATATTGTGTCTAGGGATCCCACATCAAGAACACTGTGATGCATATGGAAACATAGTATCAAGCACATTCCAGGCAAATTGCTGTTGGGAGGCTACCAAAGTGGCATTCCTAGCCAAATGGAATATTCTCATATATTTCCTAGGACCTGGGCAAACACATCAGCTTAGCAGAAGTCATGCCTAGTATAGGTTTTTTGTTTTTGTTTTTTTTTTTGTCTTCTTGGGTGGGATGAGGGGTGGAAAGTACTGAGGTGAGAAAGACTGGATCCTGTGCATGTGTGAGACAGAGAACTTTGTGCCAGGATGGTTACTATGGAAAATTTCTCAACAGACAACCATTTTTGAAAATTTCTCTCATACTTAATCATTTTGAAAGTTGCCTCCCTCTTTGTGTACCCCATACCTTCTGACCTCCCCACCCCAAGTTAAACAACTAACTTCACCAATTACATGGGAAGAGGAGCAAAGAACTAGAAATGAGTCTGCTTCTTCTAGACCAGAGATGGACTGGGACGGAAAGAGAGGGAAATGAAGAAAAAGAAGGGACACCAAGAGATCCAGAACAAAAACCAAAACCCCAGAAAAAGAAAAAGCAATTAGTTTTTGATTGTACTCTCCAGAACCAAATCAGGGGCTTCTTGGAGAGGGAAGAAGTCATGTCTGAATGTCACCAGCCTAAAAAATAGAGACGACACAAGTACAAAGAGACCTCTCTGTCTAGGGAGGGAGAGCCTGCAAAATCCTCTTACCTTGTTAGAGGACCAGGTAGGGAAGGTGTCCACTGGTGGTAAGGAAGGGGCCCAGGGCTCTGAGGAGGCTGCATGTCCAGATGGCATAGGAGGCAACTACAGCATCTTTGATGCCTTTCCCTGGCCACACCCCCATAAGCTAACCCTCAGTTCTTATGCCCAGCAACAGCAGCAGCAGCAGAGGTGGCATCACTAAATCCAGAGGTGCAGAGGTTCAGAATCAGGGCCAGGGAGCATGATGGGAAACTCAACCCCCCTCTTCCCCCAAACTAAGCCAAAGTGAAGAAACCCTGACCTCTGGTGGGCAGGGGAAGCCAGTAGGAACCAGCAAGTTTGGAAAGGTTTAGAGAAAATTGCAGAAGTGGTAGAGAAGACCAAGTATCGGACAAATTATGGTTGGGGGTACACTGGTTTTTCTCTTCAGGGCTCCCATGAGGAAAATAAACCTGAAGCTTTGACAGTTGCTGTTTTGTTAGCAATTAGGATATAGAAACACATTCAATTTAACAAGCATTTTATTAATCGCTTACTATGTGGCAAGCACTGTGCTATATATAGGCATATATCTGTATATATGTATATATACAAAAACAATCGTAAGTGAAATGATTCCTACTCACAAGGACCTCCCATGCTATGGAAGGAAGCAATGTTTATACAGACAAGTAAATTCAAATAGAAGATACAAGGTCATTTTGGGAGAGTAGAGCATTAAGATTGGGAAGACCCTCATCAATCAATAAATCCACCATAATTCTAAGCACTTACCATATACTAGCAAATGGGCTATCTCTTTGCTCTTCAATACAGATATTCCATTTCCCATCTTTGCACCTTTGCATTGAGAGGCCCTCGTGCCTGGAATAAGCTCCTGCTATATAGAATCTTTGTCTTATTTCAAGAAACAGCTCAACTACCTGCTTTTTTTAAACTCAATTTTAAAAATTATTTTCCAGTCTGCATTCTCTCCCTTCCTTTAAGAAAGTAAGAAAAACAAAACTTGTGTTACAAACATTATAGTGAGACAAAAAAACTTATTCATTGGCCATGTCAGAAATATACATATATAAAGCTGTGTGTATATTTATATACATATACACATCTGTGTACATACACACACACCACCTTCTATATAAAGCCTTTCCTGATCCCCCAACCGTAAGTGCTCTTCCTCTGAAATACCTCATATTTAAATATTTTTGTATTTATTTGCATTTATTCTCCTTCTCAGGGCAGCTTCGTGGCACAGTAGATAGAGTGCCAAGAATGAAGGCAGAAAGACTCATCTTTCTGAGTTAAAACCTGACCTCAGAAACTTTCTAACTGTATGACCCTTGGCAAGTCATTTAACCCTGTTTGCCTCCATTCCTTATCTTGAAAATGAGCTAGAAAAGGTAATGGCAAACCTCTCCAGTACCTTTACCAATACCCACATGGATCATGAAGAGTCAGACATGACTGAACAATAGCAAATTCTCTTTTTTATTCTTTATATACTTATATATGTCTTTGTTGTTTCTCCCATTAGAATGCAAGTGCTTTGTAAGTAAGGATTGTTTCCCTGGTTCATAGAACACTGTTTAGTACATAGCAGGCATTTAATAAATGCTCGTTGCTTAATTGACTGACTGATTGTCAAGATTTGTGTTAGACACCAGGATTAGGAATATAGTGGTGATGTTTTTGTTGTGCTGGTGGTTGTTGCTGTTTTTCAACTGTGATTTCCCTGATGTAGGGAGCTCCCAAATCAAGAAATTTTTTCTAACAGTTCAGGTCAACACCTTTCTCTGTACCTTAAAACCTTAAAGAACTGCTTAGAGCAGTGATCTTCATATGGAGGTGGGCCATTGATCCAAGCAATTCATGATCTGACCTCCAGGGGTAAGTGATAAACCTCTCGGATGATGGGAACATGATTCACATTCTACCTTCCCTAGAAGGGCCAATTGGCTTACCTCCAACACAACTCATACCTATCCTTCTCTCTTTATACTTCTCCACTTAGTAGTCCCTCATTTAACCTCTCCCTCTGCTGTGAAAAGCTCCCAATTCCATCCTCAGGGCAGTTATGACCTAACCACTACCCAGATACACCAGACCATACTTTCGCAGGGTGATGAGAAAATCCACATTCTTTCTTCCCTTCATGCCTTAGTCTCTATCCTTAGATCACATTATGGCTTCACAGGAGCCCCTTAGAAAAGTTCCTTGTTCCTTTCAGGAGTCTCCCAACTCAAAACTATTTTCATAATCAAGATGTTTTCATTTCTAATGTGGCAAATATTGATTGATATAAGCAAAAATAAACAAAAACTCTTTGGAGGAGAGTCCTCAGTAATTTTTAAGAGTGTAAAAGGGTCTCAATACCAAAAAGTTTGAGAACCCCTGCTCTAGGTCAGTGACCAGTGAATAAGAGCCCAGTCTCTCCTCTTTTCCATTTGGGTAGGACAGAATGAGTTTCACAGGATAAGCAGGTAATGGTGGGTTGTGATTTCCATTGCACAACTTATTTATATTAAAACTCCCTTCCTTTCTTTCCTTCCTTCCCTCTAGTCCTCTTCCAAACTTCCTTATTACTGGTTGAGGGTACCACTACACTTCTAGCCACCTACGTTCACAACCTTATGTCATTTTTGCTACCTCATTCTCCTTTACCCTACTTACCCATGTCAGTTGACAAATCTTGTTTCTACTTCCATAAAATCATATCATTGACATCTGTCTCCTCTTCACTCATGCAGCCACCAACCTAGTTCGGGTCCGCATCACTTTTCACTTGAACTATTGCCCTAGCTTTCTAATTGTCTTTCTTGCCTCACATCTCTCCCCTCTCCAACCTACCCTTCATATAGCTAATGATGTGATTTTCCTAGAGTGCATGTCTGACTATGTCACTGCCCTACTCAGTAAAATCTAGTGACTTTCTATTAATTTTGAAATCATATAACAGCTTTCTCTCATCCCATTTTAATTCCTACTTTGTGAAAATTTTATAATCATGCCATTATCAGTATAGTAATAGATTTGTGTAACTCAAAAATGAGCACATACGAGGGTATATTCTCAAACCTTTTTTTGTTTTGCGGTTCCAAAAGAAAATATTTGGAGACTATTGGCCCTATACAAATGAAATCATTCCTCCCCTATGAGAGCCTATTTTCTTAACATTCATGAAGGAGGTAGCTCTCAAACTGAACCTGTAAAGAAATTAAAGATTCCAGGAGATAAGGAGGAAGATCATTACTGATATGGGAGACAGCTTGTTCAAAGGCTGTTGTATATGGGAACAATTTTTTTAATTTGAAAATTTTAAAAATTCAACTTTATTTTATTTTCAATGATGAATTCTCTTTTTCCCTCCTCACCTGTCTCACCCATTGGAAAAGCTAGAAAAAACAAAATCTGTTACAAATATGTATAGTCATCCAAAACAAATTCCTGTCAAAAAAAAAAGTTAGAAATATACTTCATTCTACACTGAGTTCACTGACTCTCTATCTTAAGGTGGATAGCATGTTTCATCCTAAGTCTTTTAGAACTGTGTAACTATGTTACTGTATAACTTGGTAATTGTGTGGATCAGAGTTTCTAAGTCTTTCAAAGTTAATTATCTTTACAATATTGTTTTTGGTTATTGTGTAAATTGTTATTGGTCCTTGTATACATTGTTCTCCTGATTCTGCTCACTTTACTTTGTAGCAATTCATTGTCTTCCCAGGTTTTTCTGAAATCCTCTCCTTCACTGTTTTTGCAACATAATAGCAATTTCATTATCTATCACCTTCCATCACCATATATATTATAACGTTCAGCCCTTTCCCAATTGATGGGCACCCCTTCAGCTTCCAATTCTTTGCCACCATGAAAAGAGCTGTTATAAGTATTTTTGTACATATGAGTCCTTTTTCTTCTCTTTGGGGTTTAGCCCTAGCAGCAGTATCATTGGGTCAAAGGGTATGCACAGTTTAATAACTTTTGCGGCATAGTTTCAAATTGCTTTACAAAATGGTTGGACCATTTTGCTGCTCCACTAACAGTGCGTTAAAGCACCTGTTTTCCCGCAGTTCCTCTAGCATTTTTCATTTTCCTTTTTTTTTTTTTTTTTTTAGTGTGTGTATGTCAACTTAGCCAATCTGAGGGGCATGGTGTGAGGTGATGCTTCAGAGTTATTTGGTATAGAAACAGTTTAAAATATGTTTGCTGAATTTCAGGTTATTATAGTTAGCTTGTGTTTTCCTCCATTGGTTCATTCCTTTTGTCTTGTTTTTTTATCCCTTTCTTTTAAGTCAGCACTTCATTTCCATGATTTTGTTCACTTTTTTTTAATACTGATCTTTTCCCACAGTCTCACCCCTAGTTTCCTCACTCCACACTCCAGTTTACCTGCCCTATTCAAGTTTCTTGACTTTACTCAAATTGATAGTGTAATGGGGGTTTGGTGTATGCTTAGGTCATCTGAAATGGCTACTTATAGATAAAAGAACAGGTACATGCCACTGTCTACAAGAAGCTTTTCCCATCCCTTCTTCATTCTAGTGTTTTCTGTCTTCTAATTATTTCCTATTTATCCTGTATATGGGGCAGCTAGGTGGTGTAGTGGATAGAGTACCTGACCAGGAGTCAGGAAGTCTTCTCTTCATGAGTTCTAATCTGGCCTCAGACACTTACTAGCTGTATGACCCTGGGCAAGTCACTTAACCCTGTTTGTCTCAGTTTTCTCATCTGTAAAATGATCTGTAAAGGAAATGGCAAACCACTCCAGTATCTTTACCAAGAAAACCCCATTATGGAGAATCAGACAAGACTAAAAAATGAGTTAACATCCACTATATGCTTGCTTTGTATACATTTGTTTGGATGTTGTCTCTTCCTTTAGATTGTAAGCTTCTTGAGGTCAGGGACTATCTTTACCTACTTTTGTATCCCCAGTGCTTAGCAATGTTTGGCACATAATAGGTACTTGCTAAATGTTCATTGAATTAAATTAATGAATTAAAACCATGGGTGGGAGAATCCAAGGCCTCAAGGCCCCATGTGACCCTCTAGGTCCTCAAGTGAGGCCCTTTGAGTCCAATATTCTGTGAAGTTTGGATTCAGTAAAAGGGCCACACTTGAGGACATAGAGGATCTCTCATGGCGTCGAGGCCAAAGGTCCCCACTCCTGGGATTGTTATTGGTCTCAGGGGACAGAAACTGGGTAGACTCTGTCTTTTGATTATCTTTTCACAAGAACTGGAGTAAAGAAAGGCAAAGGGTTAGATGTGACCATCCATTTACATTAACTTGGAGATATTCTAAAATGGAGCTCCTCATATCTAGAAAGGGAAAATACAGTGTCCTCCTCTTGCTCTGCCATCCTTCCCTTTTATCCCATTTCTATGTTACCGTACCTCATGCTCCTTTTTCCCCCTGCCCTGCCTCACTCTTAGAAATAACAATTCATAAAGGAAGCAAGATAGGATGGAAGAGCTTTTTATGGTAGGAGCCAATCTGTGTCCTGAGTCCTGAGTCCTGCTCCTCTCCCCTACCCTTGCAAGCTTCTCTATCTTCTCTTAGTACAGTGCACTGTTTCTCAGTCTTTTAGGCACAGAACCTTGGAATTACCTTTGGCACATTTCTGTCCTTCAGTATTCAACAAATCTTTAAGTCTGTATCACCTTACCCCTGAACTATCTGCATTAGCCTCTTACGTCATCTCTTTCCTTTCCTTTCACTCTATTGCGCACTGTTCAGGCCACATTCAACATATAGTACTTTATTCTAGGTGCCACATTTTAACAAGGGGCATCTAGGGGAGAGTGACCAGAATGGTGAATGGTCTTGAGATCATGTCATATGAATTGAGGACCAGAGCTTGTTTAGACTAGAGAAAACATAGGGTAGAACACAATAGATGTCTCCATTGTTTGAAAGGAAGAGAGATTATTCTTATTCTGCTTGGTCCCAGAGGGAAGGAGTAATGACTAGGTGTTACAGAGAGACAGCTATTAAGCTTGATGATGGATATGTCTCAGGAGAAAATTGCCTAAAATTCATCTCCCATGATCCTTAGGAGCCAGAAAGCATAACTAAATGGGAGATATTCTTGGAACTCTTATTTCCTCAGGAAGGTCTTGAGGCAAGGCAGTTGCTTTGTGGGTTTAGGGTTGATCAGTGGAGAGTCTTTGGGGAGATGAGAGCTTTAAAAATCAAGACATCTGGTGGAAGGGCTGAGGGCAGAGACTGTCTTATCTTTCTTCATATCCCAAACACTTAGCAGAGTGTCTGGCACAGAGTAGGTCCTTTAATAAATGCCTATTGACTGACTGACCACCTGGAGACAAAGAGGACAAGCTGGGTTATGACCATCGCAAGGAGAAACACAAGGACTGTCACAGAACAAGAACCATATCCACAAACCCATTAATCTTAGCAGACTCCCCCAAGGGCAATTAGATTGCACAGTGGTTAGAATGATGCCCGGAGTCAGGAAGACCTGAATTCAAATTTGGCTTTAGATGCTGTATAACCCTATGCAAATCATTTAACCTCTGCCTGCCTCAGTTTCTGTAACTGTAAAATGGAGATAATAATAGCACATATCTCACAGGATTGTTGTGATATGGGATAATATTTACAAAAGTGTTTAGCACAGTTATTGGAGCATAGTAGGTGCTTAACAAATGCTTGTTCTTTTCCTTTCTCCTTTCCTATCCTGACAAGTCTGGAATTAGATGAACTTAGATGAATACCTGTGCCTGAAAGGAGATGACACTGTCACTGGTGGAAGCAAAGAATGAGAGACTGAGCTATTAACACAAGACAGATGGTACAGAAACCTGAGCTATTTACGTAAAGATAATAGTCCTAAGTTAGAAGGAATCACAGAAGTCAGCTAGCTTCATCTCTTCATTTTATAGAGGAGGAAACGGAGACCCATGAAAATAAAGTGACTTACCCAAAGTCATACACATTGTGTCAAAGTCAGGATTTGAACCCCAAACTTCTGTGCCTAGAGCCTGCCCTTTTCTCACTGTCCAGGGAAGAAATTATACACTTCTCCCCTTTTTGTTTGGATATTAGAGGAAACAAAGAGAGGATTGTATTTGTAAATCCTTAGGATCCTTCTTGGAAGTGCTCCTGACTCTCTCCATACTTTGCCACTATTGTTCAGCTGCCTTTCTTCCCTGGCACTTCTTGTGGTACCCTGAAACATCCCTCTGCCATGCCTGCCCCTTCTCCCATTGGGGCTTCCTCTCTGGGATTCTCCATTTGGGGGATGAGTTCAGTCTGGCCCAGCTGTCTATCTGACTCTGGCACAGAGTAGGTCTTCCAGATTTTGCCACTGTGCTCTCTTTCCTCCCAGTTTTTACCTTCTTTTGATGTATTCCCTCATTAGAATGGAAGCTCCTTGAAGGCAGGAGTTGTTTACTTTTTTGCTTGTATTTGCATCACCCATGCTTAGCACAGTGTCAGGCTAATAGTAAGTACTTAATAAATGTTTTTTTTTTCCCCTCCCTGTCTGTCAGGAACTTGCATTGGGTTTGAGAATGATTCTCCTGTTTAATTTTTTTTCCTTCACGACACAGTTCAAGTACCATTTTCTTCTTGAAAATTGTCCTGATCTGCTCAACTTCCAATGATCTTCTTCCCTAATCACCTTGCATTTAATGATTTTTTAATTCATGCTGTATTTACTTATATAAGGTTTTTTGTTTGTTTTCCCATTAGAATGTAAGCCCCTTGAGAGTTGGGATATTTCATTCTTGGTATTTATATCTATAGTATCTAACATAGTGTCTGGCACATAGTAGGCACTTTAGTAGAGGCTTGTTGGTTGATTTATTGATTTCCCTGTCTTATTTTATCTATTCCATGTCCATTAAATACTTTGCTATTTTATTTAAGGATCCTGCAACTCCTGTTGGTAGATACATTGCCTGGGTTAGCCTCCAAATTGAACCACAGTAGCAGTGAGAAAGTTAGTGAGATAATTATTACTGTAAGGAAAAAACTTTCTAAGAAATAGAGATATCCAAAAATGGAACGGGCTGGCTCAAGAAGTCTCCCCCTCACTAAAGGCTTCAAGCAAAGGCTGGATAACCATTTGTGGGTCATATAGAAGGTATTTTCATATTGGTATAGATTAGGCACAATGGCATTTGGTCTCCCTTTTAACTCTAAGATTCTGAATCTGTGTAGAGAATGTGATAGATTGTAGTACTTAAAAAAACCCACATGCTTTGACTTCACACCAAATGAAAGATTTTTCTAAAACAGTGGGCCATCCAAAAATGGTTCTGCTTTTTCTCTCTGCCTCTACCTGACTCACTCTTCTGGATTCAGGAAAGCAGGCTTCAGGCAAGGAAATATTACTAAGCTCTAGGTCTTTGTTCCTTTCCCATCTGAACTAGCCTCATCTACCCCTCACCCTCCCAAACCATCAGTGTGTATGCAAGTGTATGCCACTGGCAGAGTCTGAAGGAAATGATCCAAGAATGCCAAGCCTCTTTTCTTACAAAGGAGCCAAGATGGTGAGATCATGAGTGACAGAGAAAGATGCCTCTACCAGGAAATGAACAGAGACCCAGTTCTGTAACTGACCCAGAATCACCCTTGACATTCCCCTGGAAAATATGGTCTTCAAAGCTTAAGTGTTTAGAAAATGAGAAGTATTTTCCAGATGACAACAGGGAGGAGAAGTAATGTAATAGACATGAATAAAGGGAATAAGGAAACTATGAGACGAGCCTTTATGATTTTATGACACCTTTCATCCATGGGTCTTGAAATACTGGACTAAGAAGTAATCAGGTACCCTAAACTCTAGGTCAGCCCCCTTCTTCCTTGCAAAGAGGATGTAACTCACATACTGGATAAGTGATTTCAACTAGGGTGTGATTAAAAACTTTTCCACAAGAAAGTTAAAAATGAAATATAATTCAGCACATTTAGAATATTAGGATGTTAGAGTTCACTCAGTTAACTCCCCTCATCTTATAGGTTATAGGATTATAAATTTAGAGCCGGACAGAACATCAGAAAGCATCTAGTATAGCTTCCTCATTTTACAGATGAGGAAACTGAGGTCTGCAATAGTAAAGCAACTTGTTCCAAGACATGGGGCTAGTTAGGGGCCAGAATTAGGTTAAGGGATTCTGCCCTGTTTAGAGCACACAGCTAGTCAGCATTGGAGGCAGGATTTGGACTCCAAGTCCAATGTTTTACCCACTGTACCAACTCTTCTGTATATGAAGATAATAATTTGATTCAATAAATCTTTATTAGGCATCTGCTGTGTCTGTTTGCACCTCACATTCCCCTCAAAATGTATGCCAGGAGCACCTACTATGTGCCAGTTGGCACTGAGACTTGAGGAGACCTCAAGGGCATGACCTATGAGGGTACTGGGGGATATGAAGATGAAACAATGTCATAGTGCCTGCCTCTCAGAGCTTTTGGTTTCATTGGGGAGGATACGAAGTAAGTGAATGGATGTCACTGTCAGCTAGGAAGAAAGAACAGGTCAGGAAAGGTTCCCAGGAGAAGGTGGCACCTGGGTGTGACCTTGAAGAAAATAACTAGTCACACCACCTAACTCAAAGGGTTAAAGCATGTAAACTTTAAAGCATCAAATAAAAAGTGAATTATTGCTATTAGTGTGAGCTAATAACCTAGGCTTAGAGAACAGATCTCTTGTGCTGAGTCAGAAAGAAGTTAGCCATCCCTTGAAAAAGAAACAATCCAGAACAGTTTGACATTTAGACTGCCTGAAAGATAAGGACAAACTGTTGAGAAGAGCTACTGAATACGGCCTAAGATTCAGGGCGGGTCAATATTAAGTTAAAAATGAATGGAAATGTTATCAAACTCTACCTTTGTTTCATAGCACTCTTTTCTTTCATAAAAGTTAGTATATCTTGGGTGTTTTCTTCTTAAACTAACTGTTGCTGACATCAAACTGTTTTAAATTTTTGTTACTATGGTGTGGAAAAGCCCTAATTGAAGAACTCTGGGGGATACGGGAATTTCAGGGCAAACGCCCACTTTGGACAACTTGACCTTAGTACTACCCCCACCTGGTGGCAGCATATTGAAATTGCAGGTTTCTTTTTTGAGAGGTGAATTTATCTGATCCAACATAGATTTATAAAATATCTGCTATGTGTCTACTAGGGGAATATAATATGATAATGATCCAAAAAATCTGGCATTTGTATAGTGTTTACTATGTGCCAGACACTGGGCTAAGTGCTTTACAAATATTATCCTGAAAAAAAAAACTGGGGATATAATCCCTACTTTACATTTGAAGAAACTAAGGCAAACAGAAGTTAAAGGTAACTTGCCAAGACTGAATTTGAACTCAGGTCTTCTTGAGTGCAAGTTCAGTGTTTGTCCACTGTGCCACCAGATGAGCTGCCTACCTAGAGAAGTAAATACATGATAATTTGAGAGAAGACAGAAATCTTTAACAATTATTAGGACTAAGTAAGGTTTTCCATAGGAGATGATACTGGAGCAGAGCCCAAAAGGAAGATAAAGATTCAGGGAAGCGTGGATGAAGAAGGAGTACATACTAGGCAAAAAGGATGGCTCATACTAATGTGGGAATTACGGAAACACCTAACACCTGGAAGAAAATGAGTGGAGGAGTGATATAAAATAAGCCTGAAAGGGTGACTTGGAATGAGACTGTAGAAGTTCTTAAATGTCAGAGCAAGGAGTTTCTATTTTAATATAGGTACAGTGAAGGCAGTTTTATTTAGTATTTTAATTTTCACCAATTCCATGTAAAAATAATTTGAACATTCATTTTTAAAATTTTGACTTCCAAATTTTATCCCTCCCTTCCCATCCTCCTCATTGAGAAGGCAAGGAATTTGATGTAGGTTATACAAGTGTAGTCATGCAAAATGTATTTCCATATTAATGTTGTAAAAGAAAATATAGACCAAAAGAAACCCTCCAAGAAAAATTAAAAAGTAAAAAAAAAAAGAGTATGCTTTAATCTGTATTCAGACTTTATCAGCTCTTTCTCTGGGGATGGATAGAATTTTTCATCATAAATCCTTCAGAATCTTCTTGGATCATTGTATTGCCAAGAATAACTAAGTCATTCACAGTTGATCATCTTATAATATTGCTGTTAATGTGTACAATGTTCTCCTAGTTCTGCTCATTTCACTTTGCATCAGTTCATGTAAGTCTTTCCAGGTTTTTCTGAGAGCATCTTGTTCATCATTTTTTTGGCCTTTTTTTTGGAGGGCAATTGGGTTTAAGTGACTTGCCCAAGGTCACATGGCTAGTTTTTGTGTTAAGTGTCTGAGGCCGGATTTGAACTCAGGTCCTCCTGACTCTAGGACCGATGCTCTATTCACTGTACCACCTAGCCTCCCCAATGTTCATCATTTCTTATAGCACAATAGTATTCCATCACAATCACATACCACAACTTGTTCAGCAATTGGGGCTGATGGGCATCCCTTCAATTTCCAGTTCTTTACCACTAGAAAAGAGCTGCTATAAATATTTTCGCACATATAGATCCTTTTCCCTTTTTTAAAAAATCTATTTTAGGACACAGACCTAGTAGTGGTTTTGCTGGGTCAAAGGGCATGCATGGTTTTATCGTTATTTGGGCATTGTTCCAAATTGCTCCACATAATGGTTGAATCAGTTCACAACTTGTGGAGGTAATCTTAATAAGACCAAGAAACTGATGTCAGTTTCACCCCCACTCCACCAGTACTGCTATATGAAACGCCATAAAAATTTTCATGGCTGTGGTATTCATTGCCAAGGGTTGATGGAAGCTAGAAGAGTTTATCTATACCAACCTAAATATCAAAGGAGCCATGGGGAATTCTCCCCAAAGGTGAGCAAAATAATTAAAAAAACAAAACAAAACAGAAAAGTCTTTGACCTACAAACTTTCTTTTTGTGCAAGCTGCATGCACATGCGGGTCTAACTATTAAGGAAGCTAAAATAGCTCTAGGCATGGGCAATATCTTAAAGGAGTGATAATATTTTCTTTAAGAAAGGAAGGAAGAAAGAAAGGAAGGAAGGAAGGAAGGAAGGAAGGAAGGAAGGAAGGAAGGAAGGAAG
>NW_027187378.1:26191530-26210290 GCF_028583685.1 Petaurus breviceps papuanus | reverse complement strand
AAGGAAGGAAGGAAGGAAGGAAGGAAGGAAGGAAGGAAGGAAGGAAGAGGGAGGAAGGAAGGAAGAAATTAAAAAGAAAGGAAGGAAAGATAGAAAGAAATCCTAACAGTAGCAGAAGTCCTCTGGCAGATGGCAGCACCATCTTATTGGCAAAGCATCTAAGCAGCAGGTGAGAGCAGTAGATCTCCAGGGAGGCCTCAAATGGCACCTCTATAAGTAGATTACAGGAATAACGAGGGGGAGCTTGCAGTAATCAGGCACAGTGGGTTTCTGGAAGATTGAGGAAATGGAACCATGAAAGATATTTCAGCTGACTGTTGTTTGTCCTTCATTTTCAAAGAGGACCAATGACATCACGATGTTGGGGTAAATAGTGGATAATTGGTGATGTCTTGACTTGCACTGATCCATTTCACGCTCCCTAGAAGCCTGAGTTATCTAGGGGGATGTTAATTCTCCCAGTGGCAGCATGGAGAAATTATGCAAGATTTGTCCTTTTTTTTGCCAACAGAGAATTTCCCCTTATTTTGTTATTTTAAATATCTTTTGGCTTTAAAACAACAACAACAATAATAGATTATGGGATATCAGGGATGAAGAAGAGGAAAGCAACAAAGACGATTCTGAGGCTCCCTATGGTTTCTCTCACCATCCCTCTGCCTTCTCCGGGTACCACTCACCTATGTGAGTGTCTCCTCTATTAGAGAGAAGAAACGATCTCACTTTTGTATTTGTAACCATGGAGTACCACAAAGTCTGTCATGTAACAGTCCATTTTAAATGTGTTTTTCCCCCATTTATTTATTCATCAATGACAGGTGAAGATGTAGGAGGTGATAGTACAGAAGAACAGGGTACACAATGACTACAATAATACAACTTTAGTCAAATTTAACTAACTTTAATTAAAAGATCACTAAAAAGAATTTAAAAGTTTAATAAATGAAAAACCAATGATGGTGCTCAAGAACGGAAACACACCTTTCTCTTTGTGACAGAGAGGTGAAGGACTACTAGGGCTGAAATGCTGCAAACATTGTCAGCTACAGGTAATCGAGCCGGTGTTTCTGCTTCATCGTTTTTCTTCATTAAAAGGGAGGAAGTTTCAATATGAAGGAAATAGGTTTCCCCCCCTGTAAGTAATTGTGATGTACAAACATGTACACTATAGTCAAGATGGGGTGGTGGGCAAAAAGGATCTGCTCTGGGATCAAATAGACAGACCTAAGTTTGATCCTGGTAGAACTGATCCAAAAGGGGAGGGGGGAGTCAAGTTTCTTTCTCTTTGGCTATACTCTGAAATAACTCCAGGGAAATCTCTAAAATCAAGTGTGGGTCTTATGTCCGCCCAAAATGTGGGTTACAGAATCCTTTATCAATAAACATTTAAGGGGCAACTAGGTGGCGCAGTGAATAGAGTAACAGCCCTGGAGTCAGGAGGACCTGAGTTCAAATCCAGCCTCAGACACTTGACACACTTACTAGTAGTGTGACCTTGGGCAAGTCACTTAACCCCAATTGCCTTGTCTTTCTTCCTCCAAAAGAAAAAAGAAAGAAAATAAACATTTAAGTGCCTACTATGTGCTAGGCACTGTGCTAAATACTGAGGATATAAAAAGAGGCAAAAGACAAGGAGCTCACAATCTAATGGAATAATAATGATAGTAGCTAATATTTACAGAGTGCTTTAAGGCTTACAAAGTGCTTTATAAATATTATCGAATTTTATCCTCACAACAACCACAGCAGGTAGGTGCCATTATTATCTCCATTTTACAGATAAAGAAACAGATGGGAGGGGCAGCTAGGTGGCACAGTGAATAGAGCACTGGCCCTGGAGTCAGAAAGACCTGAGTTCAAATTTGACCTCAGACACTTAACACTTACTAGCTGTTTGACCTTAGGCAAGTCACTTAACCCCAATTGCCCAGCCTCCCCCCTCCAAAAAAAAAAAAGAAAGAAAGAAACAGATGGGGTAGACAGAGGTTACATGACTTGCCCATGGTTACACTACTAGTATATGAGGCCTGATTTGCACTCAGGTCTTGACCCCCGGTCCATCACTGAGCCATGTGGCTGCTCAGTGTCCAAGATGTATGGCACAACTGTTTATTTCCTCCACTAAGGAAAATGCTTAAAACACAAAAGACTCATAGGTTTGCAAGAACAAGTATATAAAATATAAAACACCTCCAATGATTCATTTACACTCATTATTTTCCCTGCAGAAGGTAAATTAGACTTTGTGGAACTATTTCTCATTCCCCTCAAGTCTACACTATCTGAGTGGCTTTTAACACAGTGCAGATTTCTGGGTCGCACAGACGTGGATGTCTTTCATCCTTTAACTGCAGGATACTCCTGGTAATGATGCTCTGCTCTTCCCAGAGACCAGCTGTTACGGAAATCACTTCATGCTAGGCAAGTGGAACTCAATTCAGGAACTCTCAACCCACAAGGCATCTGCCCAACTTAGAACACCCATTTCTTAGCATCTCTAGTTAAAGGCAGAAGGAGGCAGTCAAGGACTTAGGTTCACCTACGCAAAAAAAAAAAAAGTTCCTACTCCTATGTGTTTGTAGAGCAAGCCTCTATTGCCACTTGGGAAGCAGAAGGGGAAAGAACTCACCTCCCCGTCTTTTGCTGGAAGTTCAAAGGAGAGCAAGTCCTGGAGAGGGTAGAAGGTAGAAGCATTTCTAGAACTCTTCTTAGAGACTCTAGAATGGAGGGATTCCTTGGTAAGAGTCTGCCCCCCTTGATTTTGTCATCAATTATCTTTGCATAATCATTCAGTCACTAAGCACTAGTTGGGAGCTGCTATATCATGCCAAGACACATATTCCTCAGAAAGGATCCAGAGCACATACACATCCAGCTTCATGGCAGCTAGGTGGCACAGTGGATAGAGTGCTGGGCCTGGAGTCAGGAAGATTCATCTTCCCCAGTTCAAATCTGGCCTGAGACACTAGATGTGTGACCCTGGGCAGATCACTTAATCCTGTTTGCTTCTATTTCCTCATCTGTAAAATGCTGTGGAGAAGAAATGGCAAACCACTCCAACATCTTTGCCAAGAAAACCCCAAATGAGGTCATGAAGAGTTGGACACGACTGAAATGACTGAAAAACAAGAACAAAAAAATAGGGATAATAATAGCATTATATTCTGAAGTTCTGAGAATCAAATCAAATAATATGGCAAATTGCTTATTGTAGTATCTGGTACATAGTAGGAGTTTAACAAATGCTTATACTCTTCCCTCCCCGCCCCCCCTTCACCAGAGGTGCCCCCAGTTCAGGAGGTCAGGAATTCCCCTAATTATTCCTGCTACAGACAAAAAAATAACAATAAAATTTATTTTTAAAAATATCAAGGAGATTTTTCAGGTGTGAGGTAAATAGAAAAAGGGAGTTGATTTTCTCAGTAATATAGGAGGTAAGGGGCAGCTAGGTGGAACAGCAGATCAAATACCAGACCTGAAGTCAGGAAGGTTCATCTTCCTGAGTTCAAATCTAGCCTCAGATATTTACTAGCTGTGTGACCTTGGGCAAGTCACTTAACCCTGTTTGCCTCAGTTTTCTCATCTGTAAAATGAGCTGGAGGAGGAAATGGCAAACCCCTCTAGTTAGTGTCTTCATGTGACCTAGAGGCTGCAGGTTCCCTACCCCTGTCCTAGACTAATAAAATTTATGGGAGAAGAAAGATATAATTCTACCCTCTCTCTGAGGATAGTATAATAGCCTTTGGCCCCCAACTTTTGCTTTCCCTCTTGGCAGGAAACAGTCTCTCTTGAAGAAGAGTTGGGGGGAAATAAGCTATTTTGCCTCCCTTTGAGCCACACAATGACATCCTACCCCAGCCTGTTACATGTGGGGGCCAGCCCCTGCAATACATAGGGCCTCCCTACGCTTGAATTTCAACTCACCACCCTTATTCTCGATCCCCAGATACTTGAAGTCTTAGTCCCCATAAATCAAAGAAAAGAATCCCCAGTGGTCTTTCTTTATAGATCTTTCTTTGGGATCCTTTGTTCTGTAGAAAATATGGGTTAATACCAAAGGATAAATCAGGAAAAGAAGTGTGTTTTATTCCCTCCTCTCCTCTATACTACTTAAACTGCTTCCTCTCATCACAGTAGTAGTGTAGCATATGATGGGCATGGTTGGCATATGATTTGGGGGGAATCTGAGTTGCAAGCAGACAGCACAGCATATGGAGACAATCTCACCTTGTGCTATGAAAAGATTCGGACCTTTCTTGCAGAATCCCCTCAGTTCTGGAGCTACAGGGGCTGCCTGCAGCCTAAAGAAAATGGTGGAATTAGGCGTGTGTCTTTCATGGTCCCCTGATCCTGACCTCCTTGTTGCCCTCCTCCCCCATATCAGTTTTAGGGGAAATTTGTTGTGAAAAAGCTTCATGTGCAATCTTGCCTTGGCTATCTCAATTCACTGAAGGCACTTGGTTTATCCCTCCCTTTCTCCCTTCGTCTCCCCCTCTCTTTTCCTGGCATCATGCCTCATTCCTTTCACAGCTTGCTTCCTTCTCTGTTTCTGGACCTCTCATTTTACCTTTATTTCTCTCTTCCTTGGCTTCTTTTCATTTTTCTCTCCAGGACTAGGAGGGGAAGTGTGTGGGGAGATAAAGGAAAGGTGTGGCTGATTTGCTTCCTGTCTGAGTCTTTCCACCTTTGGCACAGGGGTTCCATCCGTCATTCTAGGGGACTTCTTCCTTACTCTTGACATTATAAGGACCCCACCTATTGCCTATCAGTTATCCCTTACACTCCCCATGTGACTAGTCCATCTTCTTTCTTCTGAATGTAGAGGGATCGATTTGGAAAGTTTCTAATCTTTGACAAAGATTGAGAAAGGTGCATCTCCTTGTAAAGGGTACATGTATGCGAGGGAACTGATGACATCACTCTAAGTCTTAGTGATTAGGAAAGAATTAAATGGATTGGGTTATTATGGATCCATGGGAGATAATTTAGTTGGCTAAGGCTGTTAGCACTGTAGTCTCCTCTAAAGGGGCTGACATGCCTGAGCTGACCTTTTCAAAGAGATAAAGAGCATAAATAAGAAATCAGACACTTGTTTTCTACCAGCAAGGGACTGAGACACAAGAGAAGAGCAACCACCCCCTACAAATAGTATTTCCTTAAGGGGGAGGACCAGCCCCTTAATAATGCTATAAGGCTAGACTCTGATATGGTCCTTGAAAACAAGACAGGATTCACCAAAATGCCAGGAGAGTTTTCATTTCTTAGCATCTGAAATGTTTCCCTTCCAAAAAGAATCTCAATCACAGAACCAGCAAAATGAGCCTGAAAGACTGAATAGGTCCATGGGAGGCAAAGTGGGCCTTATTGGAGAAGGAGGATAATTGGGCTTCAGTTAATCTTTTCCATTGTTTTAATTTTCTTTGGGGTGAAAGGGAAGAAAAAGGGCTCTCCCACACTTAGTATGCTGTGTTACCCTGAATGCTTGCATAGGAAGTAAGAGATTTTTTTTCATCTATAGTTATGGAAACCTAGACATGAACAATACTCTAACCTAGGGTCCATAGACTCTCAAAGGGTCTGTGAATAGATTTCATGGGGTTTGTGAATTCTGATGGAAAAAATACACTTTAATTTTCACTAACCTTTAATTTCTATGTAATCAAATATATTTTAATTTATGAATTTAAAAACAGCATTCTGAGAAGAGTTCCAAAGGATTCGACAGACTGCCAAAGAAGAACCCTTAGTCTAAGGTTTAATGGAAATTTTGTTCCAAAAGCCAACATTTTTCTAGTTAATGTGCCTAGCTTGTCATTTCAAAAAGTGTAATGGAAATTTGATGTGCTTGGTGTTTTCTCTTTGGGAAGATGAACAAGACCTGAATAGATACTTTGTAATCAGGTCCTTGGTTGGGAAAACTGACTGAAAATTTATAGCACATGTAAAGTTCTCTCTGGGCTAGCCCCAAATTCAGTCTTGCAGGCTAGGCTGTCTAAGGGACAGATCCTTCAGGTTCAAGGTACTTTCTGGGTCTGCACCCCTATAGCTCATAAACCCTCCTGAGGGTGCTTGCTTTTAATGACCAACCAGAGGACACCATTAGCCCAAAGCAAAGGCGTTTACTGAGATAATATTGGAAGAAAAGTAGCTAGAAAACATTTCCTACACCTCCCCTCCTCCCTACCTCTTCTACAAATGCACATACCATCAGTAGGAAGTTTGGGGTCACATGTGGAGAGGCTTGTACTTATAGAATACTTGTGTTCTGGTCAACTCATACCTCTGGCCTTGTAGGGCCTTTGTATAGCCTTCATGCTGCTTTCCTTGGGCACAGCTTCTCTGAGGTCAGATCATTCATCTGTGCTCCTTTGGCCTGTTCTTCTTCTTTCCACAACTCAATTCCTATTGTTCAGGGTTAAGTCTCTTCTCAATTCCCAAAGCTTGCACTCCTCAGAGCTCCTTCCTGTCTTGATTCACCCCTGAGAGAGCATGTCTCAATTCTGAAAGGCCACCAGAGGCATGGCTGACCATTTGATAAGCCAGTAGCTTGTTGCCCTCTAATTCCAACCATTTTAATTAAAGAACTTCACATTGCCTAAAGGAGTTACAAATGTTAGCAATTATTTACACTTCATTTAAAACCTTAACATCTGGTTCTCTGTCATTTGCCCATTTTGTTTTGCAATTTCATTAAGTGAGTGGGGGGAGAAATCAGTTGATCAGGAGACCCCCCCCCAATAAATCCCCTCCCAACTACACTTGCAACATTTTTAAGGTACCAATTTCCACATACAGGAATTTGTTAAATATTTGCTGATAGGAAAAAAGTTATGGGCTGCATTTATATGCTGTGATTAGGAAAGGCATGTGTCTGAGGGGAATGATGGGGAAGAGAAGCATGAAATTGGGATGGGCCAGCTTGAACATGTGGAGGGGTGCCATGTTAGGGGAAATTATGTGTGGGTAGAAAATAACATGAGTGGGAGACTCAAGGAGGAGAAACACATGGCTAGCGGCTGTGGTGTCTGGAAATTACTGCTGGCATATTTTAAATTCCAAAGAAAGGCTTCAGAAAACCCTGTAGTTTCTGAGAAACCCAATTTAATAGGAAAGAGATGATATTTCCTGGAGAAATCCAAAGCTGACAGAGACTGATTTGACTTCAGGAGCTGGCAAGAGAGGGTCCTGCAGTATAACGTGTACCTTGACCTCTCTAGGCACTGCTCCCACATGCTTTCCTAGAAGCTAAAGCTGAGTGGATCTGTTTGGCCTACAGAAGCACCTCCTTTCCCCCCTTTAAATTTGCGTATAGGCAGAGTCCTAACTAGAATGGGGGTAAATGAGCTTTTATCTAGGGTGCTAAGATCTGGGGTGGTACAGAGAGATATATTTTCTGGGCAGACAGTCTTCCCATAGTACAAAGTGCAGCCCCTCCTAGATCTGTTTGCCAGGGATCTCCTCTCCTGGGGCCACTTTCCCCCATAACTTTGATGGGAATGAGGGCTTCCTCTTCCTGGGGCTAAGCTACTCCATTTTTGACATGACTGCACAGAGGATGGGACTGTGTTCTATATCACTTCCCCAGTCTCCACCCCCATGAAAATGTCTCAGGCAAAGTTATGGGTAATAGACTCTTTCTTCCAATGGCCTTGCCCTGCCTTCCTACTTACCACTTCTCCTGACTGTTGCCATGATTCTGCCTTCCTATCGAGAAGTTTCTTTCCCTATCCACCTCAGAGTCACGTTTACTAACATTGAGAGTCAAACCTTGGACAAAAACCTCTGAACACTTAACTTACTGTAAAACAGCATTTCTCACATCTCAGATCCTATTTATTTTGCATAGCTGAAGCTTCTGTTGTTTTTATGCAGGCTTATTTTTAACTTTGGCTTGGATTTTTATGTATGGTAGTTATCCATTTTTTAAAAAATCTTTTAATTACTCATTCAAGAATGGAATCCCTTTTCCAAGCTCATTTATCCTTCCTAACCATATTCAGAAGCTGGAAAGATACATTTTTATTTATTATTATTATTGAGAATAGCTCACATTTATAGTTTGCAAAACATTTATGTACTTAAAAAAATCACAACCTAGGTTTATTACTGCTGACCTGAAGATAAAAGGCTAGAACTATAATTTAAACCTGGGGAGGGGAACCTGTGGCTTTGAGGCCACATGTGACCCTGTAGGTCCTCAAGTGCAGCCCTTTGACTGAATCTAAACTTCATAGAACAAATCCCCTTAATTAAACGATTTGTTCTGTGAAGTTTGGATTCAGTCAAAGGGTCTCTTTGTTCTATGAAGCTTGAATTCAGGCAAAGGGCCACACTTGAGGACCTAGAGGGCCACATGTGACCTCAAAACCACAGGTTCCCCACCCCTGGTTTAAACACTTCAATTCTACACACACATCTTTAATAGAGAAGCAATTCAAACCAGAATATAAGATAAAATATTCCAAAGCTCTGAGAAACAGTTCTATCCCTGAGATCAATTTCATAGATGGATAAGGCAATAATATACTTACACATTAGCTTTTTTATAATTTTATATACTTTTCTATGATATAAGGGAAAAAAATAACCAGAGCTACAGTTCTTAACACTGTTTTCATACATTAGTTGCCTTTTAAAAAAAGATACATTGTAATAAATTCCTTGTTCTTAATAGTTTATAATAATCTATGATTAACACACTAATAAGTTGCCTTTTATGTGGTCATCCACACAGCAGAATGGTTAGACCGGCTCCTAGAATCCAGGATTACTTTCATCTTCATTTATAAATAGCAAAGCGAAACCACATGTTTGATCCTGACAACAAGCCTATAAGAGAAAGGCTTTTATTATTCCCATCTTACAGATGAGGAAGCTGAAGTTCAGAGCAGTAAAGTTGTCCCACACAGCTGGTAAGGGTAGGAAGCAGAATTTGATGAACCTATTCCTTCCTGACTCCAAATCCAGTTCTCTACCCTTCCATTGGGACCCAAGATTACATGGTTCTATTGACTAGGATTTTGTTTGGGGTGAGACTGGGGGAAGGGAATCGTTAAAAGTGAAATCCAGGACCTTGACATGCCAAGGCCAAAATCTTAAATTCTTAGGAACTACTTTAATAGAATTTATGACAGAAGAAGAGAGATATGAGGCAAGAGAAAGTGTGTGGCAGAAACACTTTCAGGGAGTAATGTGGAGCAGAAAGGCATGTGAGGGGAGAGATAACAGGAGGGAAAATGAGATAACATAGATGAGAGATCTGGTGGAGAGACATTATGGGCTAGAGAGGGAGAGACATGCTGGGGGACTGATCCGGTGGGGGAAATTTGGGAGGGGAGAGAGATGAAAGTAAGAATGTGGAAGGTATGCAGGGTGGGAAAATATGGAGCTAGGAAATAGTCATAATAATAGCTAATATATATTTTATATTTATATTCTATATTTTATTATATTTTAAGCCTTCCAAAGCACTTCCCATATTTTATCCCATTTTATCCTCACAACAACCTCCTGAGATAAGTGCTTTATCCTCATTTTATAGATGGGAAAACTGAAGCTGGAAAAGGTTTAGTGATTTGCTCAATGTCCCCTAGTTACTGAGATTCTGAGAAAGGATATGAAGTCAGGTGTCAGGGATTCCAAGTCCATGTTCTATCTGGTACCTTCCTCAAAGGGGAGCGATTGGAGAGAGAAGCTGGGATGAGGGGTGGAAGGAAAAGAAGAGATGTGAAAAAATAGGGCAACTAAACCTTAGACAGAGGATGCTTTCTAAATCATGTGATAGTGTCCCCACCTGGCTTTTCTTGCCCTATCTGAGGACCTCTGTTTAACTTTCTGTGGTGACTATCCATAAATGCAATGGGAAGTGACTTCTCTGCGTTGGCAGGACTCCTATTTCCTCACACTTCTCACTTTAGTCTAATACATGGATGGGGAACCTTTGGCCTCAAGGTCACATGTGGCCCTCTAGATCCTTGGGTGCTGCCTTTTGATCGAGTCCAAGTTTTACAGAACAAATCCTTTTATTAAGGAGATTTGTTCTGTGAAATTTGAATTCAGTCAAAGGCAGCACTTGAGGACCTAGAAGGCCACATGTGGCCTTGAGGCCGAAGGTTCCCCACCCCTGGATGTAGCATCAGTTCAAGTGCACAACAAAAACATTCAGGATTTCTTTTTAATGGGGAAAAACACCCAGCCAACAAAATGGCATTCTTGGTGTGGGGGGAAAAAATCCAGCATACAACAAACTCTGCCTGGTTGAGAAATAGGCTTCATTTTACTGTGAATTTAGCACAAGTTTAAAGCATTTATCATTCATTTCCAGGTGCTCTCTGCTGTCACAGCTCTTTTCTCCCCCATAGACCCTTCCACCCCCTTCTCGGCCCCAGCCCTTAGGATTACAGCTCTTCGTACCAATCTGCACTTGCTTTCCAGGTTCCAGCCCAAGGCTTTTATTTCTTTTAATCCCCAGAAGAGAAAAGCACTTTCTTATGTGACTTCCACACTTGCCCTCTTTGGCTTCTGGGTCACTGAAGCCATCTGCCTCAGCAGTTTGGGTGATACCCTTTGGGCTGCACCCCTGGGGATCCTCTTTGATTTCTGCCTCCACTCTCTGGCTTTTGCTCTCAGGCACTTTTCGCAGGCAGGCTGTTCCCTTTTCTTCCCTTCCCAGTTTTCTGAAAGGCCCTCTAAGCTCTTCACAACCCTGTACCCTGATGTCATAAACCCTTTTGAGTTCCATTTTTGACCAAAGCTTGTATTCTTATCCCCTTCACTGGATTCAAGGATTCACAATGCACATTTTCATATTGAAAACAATATCTGTCCCTAAGTAGTCTTGACTGTTTGCTTCTGATTTTAAAATACTCAAGATCTCACAATTACATCTTCAATTACATCTACAATTACACATAAAATATGGCCCCTGGCCTCAGGTTGCCCCTTAATTCACAGTGAATTTTGGGGGAGGAGGACATTTCTGCTACCAGAGACAGAGGGAGGATTAGACCCAGTGGAAGAATTATTAGAGGAAGGAGAGAGATAGGGAGAGCCATGTGAGTGTGGAGAAGAATGTGGGACAAGAAACATAAGGCAGAGACAGATGGTGGAAAATAAATATGGGGGAGAGAGAGAGAGGTGAACCGAGTTAGACAAGGCAGGCAAAGAAAGCTTGAGTGGGAAGAGAAATGTGGGAAGGAGAGAAAAGTAGGTGAAGAAAGAGAGCAACATAAAAAGGAAATAACGAATTGTCTCTGATCTGCAGGGCAGTTCTATTTTTCATCTCTTTATTTCGACTGCCTGGACATCCTGCATGTTCCTAACCCTACCTGGCTTCTACTAAAATCAGAAGAAATCCTAACTGTCCAAAAGAGCTTCAAGGAATAACAATTATTATGATTAGGAAAATAATAATTATTATTGCTAATAATAATACTCATCTAGTACTTTCAAGCAAAGTGCTTTCTATGTTATCTCAGTTTATCCTCACAGCAGCACTAGGAGGTAGGTTCTAGTATTCTGCTTTTAATAATAATAATGATAGGGGCAGCTAGGTGGTGCAGGGAGTAAAGCGCCGGCCCTGGAGTCAGGAGGACCCGAGTTCGGTTCCGGCCTCAGACACTTAATACCCACACAAAAAACTAACCATGTAACCTTGGGCAAGTTACTTAACCCCAATTGCCCTCCAAAAGGCAAAAAAAAAAAATAATGATGATAGCTAACATTTATATAGTGCCTGATAAGTGCCAGGCACTGTGCTAAGTGCTTTACAATTATTATATCATTTGTCCATATAACAATACTGCTTGTTGAGTACTATTATTATCCCCACTTTACAGCTAGGAAAACCGAGGCAGCAGGTGTTAAGTGACTTGCCCAGGGTCATACAGATAGTAAGTGTCTGAGGCAGATTTTGAACTCAGGTCTTCCTAACTCCAGTTCTAATGCTCTGTCCATTGTAGCTACTTGTGACGGAACAACCTGAATCTTTTTTTTCTACCCCAACTATGAATTATTCAAACTTTGTAGGTCTAAAAGGAAGGGAATTGACTCTTCAGCACCCCAAGTGCAAAATTCCCTTTCAGGGAGCCCAGAAACTTAGGGTAGCACTATAAAAGTCTGAAGGACAATGGGAGGGAGCAGGGCTCACCAGAAATTGATGGGGTTCTGTTCAGTTGAAACATTTATTAAAAACCTGCTATATTCAGCACACCTGTTCTAAGCCCTGAGTGTACAAAGTCAAAATCAGAAAATAGTTAATGGAGAAATAGCATATACCCAGTAAATAAATACAAAGTAAATTCAAAGGGAATAGGGTGTTAATAACTAGAGAGATCAGGAAAAATGATGGTACCTAAGCTGAGTCTTAAAGGGAAATAGGGAATCCAAGAGAAAGAGGGGGAGGGGGAATGCATTTGGGACCAGGGGGAGTATGGGGGACACATGTGCAGAAGGTATGGAATGTTATAGATGGGAAAATACTAGCAGGCCATTTGATTGGAGTGGAAAGAGTGTGTGGAAGGGAGAGAATACTATGAAATAAGACTGGAAAGGTGAGAGAACCAGAGTCTGGAGGACCTTAAATGCCAGGTTAAGGATTTTATGTTTTATCCTCGAGGTAAAAGGAAGTGGCTGAAATTTTGTATTAGAGGAGTGGCACACTCAGCACTTCAAAATGGAAATAATAATAGCATCTACCTGGTGGAGTTGGGAGGATTGAATGATGCAATGTACATAAAGCACTTTTGCAAGAGCCTAAGTGCTACATGAATGACATCAACTATTATGATTCTATTTGAAGAATATCAATTTGGCAGCAATTTGGAGGATGATACTTCAAGGGAAGGTCAGGGATCACATGGGGACAGCCAATCAAAAGCGATCCACTGGAACCCTCAAAATGTCAGGAAAATATCAAGGCAAACTCAGGGGAAAACATGGACAGGAAGTCAACAGAATGAATGGGCAAGAATGGGTAGATTTTGATCTCCATCAGTAGGGGGAGTATCCAAAGAGATGATATCACAGGTCCATTTTAATATTTGAGTATTTGCAAGGGAAATCAAGAAGGAAGAAACTGGAAACAGCAGGGATAGTAGGAGGTGGTGTGGGGAAGGAATTAAGAGATTATTGCAATACTCTAGGTGAGAGGTGGTAAAGGTCTGAACTAGGGCAGAAGTTATGTGAGTGGAGAGAAGAAGATAGAAGTGAGAGATATGGAGATAAAATCAGCAAGATTTAGGGGTGGCTAAGTGACACAGTGAATAGAGCACCAGTACTGGAGTCAGGAGGACCTGAGTTCAAATCCAGCCTCAGACACTTAACACTTACTAGCTGCGTGACCTTGGGCAAGTCACTTAACCCCAATTGCCCTGCCCTCCCCCTCCAAAATCAACAAGATTTGTCAACTGACTGGATGGGAGGGAGAGTGAAGAGTTAAGGATGGCTTCCAAGGTTATGAAGCTGAGTGATGGGAAGGATGGTGAAGTCCTCAACAGAAATGGAGCAATTTGGAGAAGGAATGAATTTTGAAAGGTTAGAGAGAAGATAATGGGTCTGCTGTGGATGTGCAAAACTCTGGCTTACTTAAATCCAATTCATTCACAAGTCAAGACGTCATCCTGTGATGGCACTGGTCCTATTAGAAAATGAAGGAACAAGAAGAAGAAGAAATTGAGCTACCTGGACATCTAGGTAGTGATGCCTGTGCAGTTGGTAATTTAGGACTGAAGTTCAAGAAAAAGATTAGGGGTGATTAATAGATTTGGCCATCACCTGCTTTAAAAAAAAGGCAATGAAACACATGGGAGTTGGTGAAATCTTGAGAAAAGAAGAGAAGAAAGTGTAAGTCTGTGCATTGGAGTATGCCCATAACTAGCCACTGGGTGTTGTGGATAAAGCATGGGACCTAAAATTAGAAAGGTCTGGGGCAGCTAGGTGGCACAGTGAATAGAGCACTGGCCCTGGAGTCTGGAGGACCTGAGTTCAAATCTGGCCTCAAACGCTCGACACACTTACTAGCCATGTGACTTTGGGCAAGTCACTTACCCAAATTGACCTCCAAAAAGCAAAAAAAAATAAAACTAGAAAAGTCTGAGTTAAAATTCTTCCTGACACTTACTAGCTGTGTGATCCTGGGCAAGTCAATTAGTTTCTCTCAGTCTGATGCTGAGAGAGGATAGTAAGAGCACATTAATGGATTAGTGTGAGTCACACATGGGATAACATTTAAAGTACTATGAAAATGTTAAAATGCGATGTAAATGCTAGCTATTGTTATTATTATTATATAGCTTGAGGGCCCATCAATGAGTTGGGGGATGTCTACCCCAAGCATATGAAGACTTGCCCAGTGGAATGGATAGATGAGACCAATTTGTTCCTGTGTCCATGAAGGCAGTGGAAGACGGCTCTGTTGAGTGCTTAGAGCTTGGTCAGACATCCAAGACACCAAGGTCAGCCACTACATCTTGGGCCATCACCAGTTGTACTGACTTTCGCCTTGCCACTGGACTCAGATGACTCTGGAAGAGAGAGTGAGGCTGATGACTGTGCAATTCTGCCTCACTTAAATACAATTATGCACAAGTCAAGACATAACCTCATGAATGTCTTTGGTCCTCTTTGAAAATGAAGGATGAACAACTTTACTACCCAGTAGGTAGAAGAAGATAGAACCAGCAAAATAAACTGAGAAGGAACAGGTAGGTTCAAATGACCAGTGTCATAGAAGTCAAAGAGAAGAAAACATCTAGGAGAGGGGAGTGGTTGACATGTTAAAAGCTTTTGAAAGGTCAGTAGAATGAAGACTTAGAAAAGGTAGATGGATTTAGTATTTAAGAGATCATTGGTGACCTTGGAGAGAGCAGTTTCAGTTAAGAGGTAAGGTTAAAGCAAAAGATTGAGATATGAATGAGATGTAAGGAAATGGAGGCACTCCCTTTCTGGGAGTTTGAATGTGAAAGGAAGAAGAGATATAAGATAGCAATGAGAGGGAATGGTAGGGGCAAGTGAAAGGATTTTAAGAATTGGGGTTGTAGGTGATAGAGAAGGAACCAGTATATAAGGAGAGATTGAAGAAGAGATAGAGTCAGGGAATTTTCAAGGCCAAGCTACTGGAAGAGATGGGAAGGGATGAAATAAAGAGCACAGGTAGACGTGTTAGCCTTGGCAAGAAGAAGCAGTACCTCTTCAACTGAGACTAAAGCAAAAGAACAAAGAATGGCAGAAAAGGGTTTGAGATTGAAATAGGGGAGAAGAGAAAATTCATGATGTCTGGTTTCTATTTTCTCAGTAAAATAAGAAGCAAAAAGTATTCTGTTGAGAAGAGACAGCAGAGGAGCTGGTGGAGGAGAGAAGATGGAGTAGCCACTCTGGAAAATGTGATAAAGAATCCATCAGAGAATTTTTAAAAAATTGTCATGGAGCAGTGGAGGCCCAGTGAGATTACATAACACAGATTTATAATGAACCCAGTCAGAATCGTTCAGCAGCTTATGGCTGAAGAGAAGAATTTCAGATTTCTGGATCTTGGCAGTGGAACATTTAAGATCAAGTCAAAGGTATGATCAAGGATCAGATCAAACCCTGTGTGGGGCTAAGGTAGAATGGAGATGGATGTATACCAGGGAAGTTTAGGAGGTTGATGAACTGAGGCTGATGAACTGGAAATCAGGGGAATATTGACATGTACGGGCAGATAGCTGGCACAATGAACAGAGTGCCAAGCCTGAAGTCAGGAAGACTCATCTTCCTGAGTTCAGATCTGGCCTCAGACACTAGCTGTGTGACTCTGGCTAAGTCACTTAACCCTATTTGCCTCGGTTTCCTCCCTGTAATAATGAATTGGAAAAAGAAATGACAAATCACTCCAGTATCTTTCCCAAGAAAACCCCAAAGAGGGTCACAAAGAGTCAGAAACGACTGAACGACAACACTGACATGCATATTAAAGTCTCTTAGTACCAGAGCAGTAACTGGGGTTGAGAGGAAGATTTTGAGCCAGGTACTGAATTTACTGAGAAAGGAGGGAGAATGATATAGAGGTGGGGAGAAAACTGCAACAAGAAATTGAGTCAGGTGATAAAAATGATGTGAACCTCAAAGAAGGACAAGTTACTGAGTGATGGTGGCAAAGCAGCTTGGAAATGGAAGTAAAGAGAAAGGAATATGCCTATTCTTCCATTTTTGCTCCATGCTTCAAGGAACTCATAAAGGAAGAAGCACCCTTTATTGGAAATGATGGTAGAGGATTCACAATCTTCTGGGGAGAGTTGGGTTTCTATTAGCATATGAAAATGGAAAGAGTATGAATTGAAGAGATCTAGGATAATGGGAGTTTATTAATGATAGTTAGGGAGTTCTAAAGGTTACAGGAGAACAGAGGACAATATGGACTGGGAGGAGACAGGGCTTAGGTAGGGAAGGTAATAGAGTTGTGCGGGCTCTCCGGAAAAAAAAGCACATAGGATACACTTTTAAGTTTAATCTGCATTAATAACATTTTCTCCCTAATTTTCTTAAGCCCGGACAATTAACAAAATAATAAATCAAGCCTTGATTTGTAGAATTTCCCAGTTTCTAAGGGATAAATGCTCACATTGAAAATTTAACCATTGGCTTTCCCAAGCTCATCTGAGATGCCTCCAGCACATCACTGGATGAGATTATGGGGAGAGAAAGGAAAATTATTTATCTTGTGAAATCTTGACTGAATCAGAGGGACAGGGGAGCAAGAGGAGGGAATATAGAGAGTCATAGTTTAGGGATGGCTCCGCCCCATCTCCAGGATCCTACAATGATGGAGCATCTTCAATGTATGCCCTCATGGCTTTTGACTCCAAGAGTCCAGGAGGTCTTACAGTTATGAAATCCCAGCAATAAAGGAAGAATAAGATGGTCCCTAGACACTGGCTTGAACTCCCACTCCACATCCATTCCAGAGCCTCATCTCAAGATGGCAGGGACAAAGGCAACTCAGAAGCTACCCTAGTTAGTGGAAGAGGCACTCAGCTCCCAATATCATCAAGTCTTTGTAGGCAAATCTTTGTATTCTGGGGTTTGAGACTCAAGATCTGAGTATAATTTATGGTCAGATCAAGTTTAGACAGCTACCATGTTTCCCCAATAATAAGACCTATCCCGAAAATAAGCCCTCCCCTTACTGTGTAAGATTCCTCTAAAATAAGCCCTCCCCCGAAAATAAGCCCTATTGAGATTGCTACTGTAGTGAAGGTGATCCCCTGAGCTACACGCTACATTACGGTACCCTCTGTATGCACCGTCCCCCCAACCCCGTGAAACACACGCCGTGCTCCGAGCTGCATCCAATCAGAGCTGCAGCAGTGAGCGTGTCATCCTGTTCTTCCCCAGTGATTTGCTTGCTGGTGCCATTGAGAGCAGTGCCACGGAGGAGAGCTGAGGCAGGACAACATAAGCCCTCCCCTGAAAATAAGCCCTCTGGTGTTTTTCTTTCCAAAAAAATTAATAAGACAGTGTCTTATTATCAGGGAAACACGGTAGTAAACTGGGAGGCAGGATTAGAAGCCAAGTATCCTGATTCTCTAACTCCAACATTTTGCTATGATTGCCTTTTATTTGGGCCCCTGAAATCACACACCTTCTGAGCCCTGGGAAGAGCAATAGGGGGCTCAACAGGATAGCCCTTTGCCTGGGCAGTGCTTTTTTGTTCCTAAACACTTAGCATAGGTACCTGGTCAATGTGTTTAATTGCAAACGTGTTTCCTCCTAATGATGTAGGATGCAACCTATCCATGTGACACTAGAGGGAGCAATAATCTAAATTCCTGAGACTGGATCAAGAATGGGAAACCTTTTCTCCATCTCGGACCAATGACCACAGAAATAAAATCAATTAGAAGTCACACACAAACAAAAAAACTTACAGTGAGCCTTAAAAATCAGAATATTTGAGGTTTAAAACTTTGGGTTTTTTATTTTTAAGAAAAATATGAAGAATTCAGCTTACTCATTTTTTAAATTAAGAAGCATTTTGTTACTAAATTAAGAGTACTTTGTGCAGAACTCCTTTCCCCCTATACTTTGTATAGTCTACCTTGTACTATATATGCTTATTTGGGTATAGTGTATGCTATATCCTCTAGAAGACTATGAAACAAGCTTTTTGAGGGCAGAGTCTGGGTCATTTTTCCATGTTTGTTTCACCTTGGTCTAATGCAATGCCTTTCATTCAGTAGGTGTTTCATAAATGTTTGCTGGCATTTGAAGAATTTGGAACATAAAACCTTATTCAAGAAATAATAAAATAAAATTATCCAATCCCATATTATGATAAGTTAAGAAACAAAGGAAGAGACCGAGAGATAGAAAGAGGGAGGCTTGGGGAAAAGAGGTGGAAGAAGAGAGAAAAGGAAAGACATAGAAGGAGAGAACAACAGAGAAGAAAAAGGAAGGAGTAGTAGGAATGAGAGGGCAGCAGAGGAGGGAGGAGAAGTAAAAGAGGGAGGAATTCATGGAAAGGGAGCAATAAACAGTAAAAAGAAGAAAAGATGGCAGCCCAAACCATCTGCCTTGGGTGCTCTCCTAGGTCTGCTCCCTGTGTTTGTTATCACCTCCTGGCCATTCTACACCCTTTTACTCCTCTCACTAAGGGACTACAGATATCCCCAAGCCTCCTTTTGACTCTTTCTTTCTTTCTTTCTTCCTTTCTTCCTTCCTTCCTTCCTTCCTTTCTTTTTCTTTCTTTCTTTCTTTCTTTCTTTCTTTCTTTCTTTCTTTCTTT